>NW_017731491.1:1579061-1611327 GCF_001890085.2 Hipposideros armiger | reverse complement strand
AAGACAGGTCCTTCTATGAACGAGGAATTATGAAGCTCACTGAATGATGGCAAAGTGTTATCGAACAAAACGGACAATATATCATTGATTGATCTTTGTTCTTTATATAAATAAATGACCTTTGAAAAACATAGACAAAATACGTCATGACTTTTCCGAAGACCCAATACACATCTATCAACAATTACTTTCAATGTAAATGGATTAAATGCTCCAATCAAAAGATAGGGTGGCTGGGCTGGTTGAGTGGTGTGTTGGTTAGGAGTTGGTTTGGAACACCAACTCTGAGCAGCAGGGCCCCGGTTTGGATCCCACATGAGGGCCAGTGATGCTGCGCTCTCCACAGCTAAGATGTTGAACAGCTCAACCTGAAGCTGGGCTGCCTTGAGTTGACGGCGACGGTGACGGCAAAGGCTGCAGTGGGGTTGGCCAGCAGCGGGCATGAGCTTTCGTGAGCTGCTGTGAGCCGCTGTCCAATGGCCGGTGAGCGACTGCCTCACCTGGGAAGAGCGTAATGATAATACCAACATGGGCCAGTGAAGCTTCGTCCTCCACAACTAGACTGAAGAACAAAAGGACAGCAACTTGTCTGTTACCTTTCCCTGCTTCCCCAACACTGTTCCCTTCCCCCAATTCCCCAATAAAATTCTTAAAAAAAAAACTATATATCTATATCTATATCTATATCTATATCTCTATATCTATCTATCTATCTATCTATCTATCTATCTATCTATATGGGGTGGCTGAGTGGATAAGAAAACAGACCTTTATACATGCTGCCTGCAAGAGACTCATTTCAGATTGAAAGACACACACAGACTGAAAGTAAAGGGATGGAAAAAGATATTTCATGAAAATGAAACAAAAAAGCAGCAGTACCTATCAATACTTATTCCAGACAAAATAAACTTTAAAACAAAGGTTATAATAAGAGACAAAGACGGAACCAGTAATCCCACTTCTGGGTATTTATTGGAAGAAACCCAAAACGCTACTTTGAGGTGATGAGTGCATCTATATGTTCACTGCAGCATTGTTTACAATGGCCAAGATGTGGTGGCAGCCAGGGGTCAATGGATGAATGGATAAAGAGGCGGTGGTACAGATATACAATGAAATATTGCTTGGTTATTAAAAAAGAATGAAATCTTGCCATCTGCAACAACATGGATGGACCAAGAGGGTATTGTGATGAGTGTAGTAAGTCAGATAGAGAAAGACAAATGTCACATGATTTCACTTATAAGTGGAATCTAAAGAACAAAATAAACAAACAAAACAGAAACAAACTCCTAGATACAGAGAACGTTTTGATGGTTGCCAGAAGGGAGTGAGGGTTGGAGGGATGGGTGCAAAAGGAGAAGAGATTAAGAAGTTCAAATTGGTTGCTGCACAGCAGTCATGGGGATGTAGAGTACAGCATAAGAAATATGTAATATTTAAAAATCAGTAATATTGTAATCACAAAAAAAGGATTACAATCTTAGCATTTTACATAGTTTTTTATTTTTGCAATCCCCTTTAAACCAATTAATCTGGTTAATAATTATGAATGTTTAGAAACACACACACACACACACACACACACACACACACACACAGTTGTCCATTCATTGCCAGACTGTCTATAAATGTGAAAAATTGGAAGTAACCTAAAAATCCATCAAAGTGAATTATTACACACATTTTAAGGGAAGGAGTAGATTACAGTACTTAAAATAAGGAAATATGAAGTCCACCAAGCATAAGTTCTAATACTGTCTGTGCAACCTGCTAAATGTGTGACTTGAGCAAGTAAACCAACCGCTCTGAGCCTGTTTTCTCAGCTATAAAAGTGGGATAATGATAATATAGTAAAACCTTGGATTGCGAGTAACGTGGTTTGCAAGTGTTCTGCAAGACGAGCAAACATTTCTAATACATTTTAACATGGTAAACGAGTGATGTCTTGCAATACGAGTAGTTTGTTTCCAGAATGAATTATGCTCGCAAACCGAGGTATTGCTGTACTTAAAATCTATATAGTTATCAGACATGCATTGCTCTTAATACAGCACCTCGCATGTTGTAGTTCCATGGTAAATGTTAACTATTATTATGATTTTAATAATAAATACTCTGCTATGGAATACTATGCAATCCTCAAAATACTGTAGTTCTAGATTAAATGACACAGAAAACTATTAAAACCTGCTAAATGAGAAAAACAGGATGTAAAATATGAACTTATATGATTTTTAAAATATATGCATAAAAAGAAAAGACTAAGATAAGATATATCCATTAACTGGAATTATGAGTGATTTAAAATTTCTTCTTTTTAAAAATCTGTATTTTCTATAATAAAGGTGATTTTCTTTGGTCATAATGGAAAAAAAAATATTTTATAAAAAAAGGTGTGCTTTGATGATAGGTGGAAAGTGAACTTGAATATTTCCTAATCATGCAGTGCTGTGGCCTTCTGAAATAGAACTACATTTTAATGACTGAGGAAAATGAGAACAGATTTGAGGACTGTTCTAGCTATTTCAAAATGTCTTTGGGGGATAGTAATACAGCATCCTAAATTAGTACATGTTCACAATCTTGAACTCTAATAGAAATTACATGCCAGACTGGAAGGAAATTTAATTTGTTCAGTTTCTTCTTTCTGGTTTGTTCCAAAACTACCATTAATGGGCAAAAAGCTAAGTGTGTTTGATTTTGGAAAAAGAGATTCTTTCACCTTCATGATGTGAGTAGCCTTAGGAAAAAGGACACAGTGAGGAGGGGAGCAGGGGACCAATGGTCCCTTTAAAGGAAGCCATAGAATTTTTTTTTTTAATCCTATCTGTAAGGCCATAATCAGACATACTAATTTCTAAGGATATACAGAATTTACATTTAAAAGACAGAAATCTTCTAATTTCCACCTAAACGCTTCAAACAACTGCCTTTTCAAGAACCAGGAGACTTGGTTTTATTTCTGGCTTCACTGCTATAAAACTTTATGGCTTTGGGCATATTATGAAAAACAAACAAACACGCCAGCGTGACAATTCATTAGTTTTCAGAGAGAGCAGACTGGAATACTTGGGTTGGCTGATCAACCTATTTTTCTCCCCTGTAGGAAAGTCATGGTGTCAGATCAAAAAAAGCTGAAGATAAATATCTAACAGGATGCTTGAGAATGCTTAAAGAGCTCATAATCATGTTAAGTATGAATACTCATGTGAATCTAGCAGTACTGGGCACACACTGACTTATCGCTCTTTCACTGTCAAGGGAGTTACTAAGCTGCTTTTGCCTCAGTTTCCACATGTGCCAAAAGGACTTAAGTCTTATTCTGTGTATATGATGTGGTATAATCCTGCATAAAGAGAGACCTGAGTTTGAATCCTGGCTCCGGCACTAGCTAGCTAAGAGATCATGGATAAGTGACTTAACTTCTTTGAGTTCCAGTCCCCTTATCTGTGAAAGGCAGAAGGAAATAACCACCTTATAAAGGAAATAGCCACCTTATAAACTTATCATCATAATTAAATGAGAGTGCATTTGGGTGTTGATTCCTGGTAAGTGCTCCATAAATGATAACTTATTATCATCTCATAGAGGTTATCTAAGAAAATAATGCAAATATAGGAGGAGAAAGTGGCCTGAAAGGTAATACTGATATAACCTAGCAGCAATGCTACTACAATCTCAAAGTTACAGTTTCAGGGAGACCAGTAAACTCTCAGCATACTTCACTTCTTCCACATGTGACTGGCTCATTTAAGGCCACTCCTGCCTATGTTTTCTGCCAAGCTTTGCCCCTCTCTGTGTTTTCCTCTCCTTTTCCAGAAGCAGAGCTCTTGCCTACACCTCGGGGAGCCAATAGCTGGATGTGGGCGTCCCCTGATTCTGATCTTTCTTCAGTCGGCTCCCGGATGCTACTTGTTGAAGTAGGAAGCCCTGCCATTAAGTACCATCAAGGAGCATCACATCATCCTCAATGGCACTTGTATGCGCCTAAAGAAGTCAGCGTCTACGTTCCTGCTATTTTCTATGAAGACACCCAGGTCTCCTACTCTATGTCTACCTGCTCCACACAGCTATATCTGATCAGTGCAGTTATCTACATCTCACACTGTCACCATTCTTTGGTCAAATAAATGGGTGTCTATGACCTTTAATTCTTTCTTCTTGCCTTCTTTGCCTTCAAGGGAGTACAGCAAGTTCTCAATGTTTCATTCAATGTCACTTTGTTATAATGCCGCAGGAATTTAACTCTTGTTTGTATCCATTAGCCTATGGTAAAACTGGTTTCGTTGTATGTTGTTTCATTTAAAGTGGCAGAATGTATAAACGTTAAGTGAGGACTTACTGTAATACTGTTAAGCAAGTACTATGCTATGTCACGTAGATCCAAAACTGAATAAGCTTTCAAGTTGTTCAAAGCTTAACAGGGGAGACAGAGATATAAAAATAATTGTATAACAAAGTAGAGAGATAATCTACATACTATGGTGTCTTGAGAGAGAAAGATACTCTGGGTAGACAAAAAGAAAATGGTGACATTTCAAGACACTCAAAATAGCCAAAGCAATCTTGAAAAAGCACAAAGATGCTAGACTCACACTTCCTGATTTCAAAGCTTACTATAAAGCCACAGTAATCAAAACAGCGTGGAACTGGCCTAGGGATAGACATATATTGGGTTGTTGGAAAAGTCATGACCCACGTTTGCAACAGACGGCACTAGTTCATTTTTGGAAGTACTAGAGTCATTCACATCTATGTTATTGCTATGTCATTTGACAGCTGACAGGTCTGGTTTCATTCTAAAAAAAAACTGAGCGATGTGGTTGAGTTTTGGAGATTTTACAAGTTGAAAATGGAAGACCAAACTCTTCATTTTTGCCATGTTTTACTGTTTTACTTCCATAAAGGGAAGAACGCATGTCAAGCTTGTGAAAAGTTGCATAAAGTTTACGGTGACAATGCTCTACAAGAACGTCAGTGCCAACGATGGTTCACGAAATTCTATGCTGGTGATTTTGATCTTAACGACACTCCTCGGTCAGGGAGGCCCACTGAGGTTGATGATGACAAAATAAAGGCACTGATTGAGTCAAACTCAAGTTACACGTCACAAGAGATTGAAGATACATTGAACATCTATCATTCAAGCGTTCATGACCACCTGAAGAAGCTGGGATATGTAAGCAAGTTCTATATTTGGGTACCACATGAACTCAAAGAAGTTCATTTGATGGCGCGAATAAACATGTGCAATATGCTCATTTAACGTGAGGAAAACGATCCGTTTTGAAGCGACTGATAACTGGTGATGAGACATAGATTGTTTACAACAATGTGGTGCGCAAACGGTCTTGGTCCCGACGTGATGATTCGCCTCGAACGACATCGAAAGCAGACATTCATCAGAGGAAGGTTATGCTTTCAGTGTGGTGGGATTTTAAAGGTGTCATGTTTTTCGAGCTCCCACCAAGGGACCAAACAATCAATTCGAATGTGTACTGTTGGCAATTGAACAGTTTGAATGAATCCATCATCCAGAAATGTCCAGAGTTTGTTAATTGTAAAGGAGTTGTGTTCCATCACGACAACGTGAGACCACACACAAGTTTGATCGCCCGTCAAAAATTATTGGAGCTTGGATGGGATGTGTTGCCACACCCACCATACTCACCTGACCTTGCACCGTCAGACTTCCACTTGTTTCGCTCTCTTCAAAACTCCTTGCGTGGTATAATGTTCAATTCAGATGACGCTGTAAATCAGCACCTTGCTCAGTTTTTCGCAAATAAAGACAGGTCCTTCTATGAATGAGGAATTATGAAGCTCATTGAAAGACGGCAAAAGGTTATCGAACAAAATGGACAATATATCACTGATTGATCTTTG
This sequence comes from Hipposideros armiger, assembly GCF_001890085.2. NCBI lineage: Eukaryota > Metazoa > Chordata > Mammalia > Chiroptera > Hipposideridae > Hipposideros > Hipposideros armiger. The sequence continues at coordinate 1,605,435 of NW_017731491.1, read as the reverse complement.
TTCTTTATATAAATAAATGACCTCTGAAAAACAGACAAAATACGTCATGACTTTCCGACAACCCAATATATCAATGGGATAGGATTGAGAGTCTAGAAATTAACCCATATATCTATGGTCAACTGATTTTTGACAGGAGTGTCAAGACCACCCAGTGGATAAAGAAGTCTTTTCAACAAATGGCACTGGGACAGGTGGATATACATATGCAAAAGAATGAAGTTAAATCCTTACCTCACACCATATACAAAAATTAACTCAAAAGATCAAAGGCCTAAGTATAAGAGCTCAAACTATAAAATGCTTAGAAAATACAGGTGTAAATCTTTGTAATTTTGGATTAGGCAATGGTGTCTTAGCTATGACATCAGAAGCCAAGCACTGAAAGAAAAAAATATAGAGGGCCGGTTGAGTGGCCTGTTGGTTAACAGCTGGCTTTGGACGCCAGCTCTGAGCAGCAAGGCCCCGGTTCAGATCCCGCATGAGGGCCAGTGACACTGCCCTCTACAGCTAAGATGGAGAACAGCTCGACCTGAAGCTGGGCTGCCGTGAGTCGCCGGCAACGGCGTAGGCTGCAGCCCCTGCTGCAGTGGGCTGCCATAAGCTACCGTGTGTGGCTGGCAGCCAGTGTGAGCAGCCGGCAGCTGGTGTGAGCTGCCAAGAGCCGCCGTGAGCGGCCATCCAGAGGCCAGCAACCGATCTGCCTCACCCAAGAAGAGCGCAGTGATAATACCAACATGGGACAGTGAAGAAACATCCTCCACAATAGACTGAAGAACAAAAGGACAGCAACTTGTCTGTTCCCCTTCCCCTGATTCCCCAGCACTGTTCCCCTCCCTGCAATTCCCCAATAAAATCTTTAAAAAAAAAAAAAGAAAGAAAAGAAAAAAATAGAAAAACTGGACTTCATCAAAATTAAAAACCTTAGTACTTCAGAGGACATGATCAAGAAAGTGAAAAGACAACTCACAGAAAGGGAGAAAATATTTGCAAATCATATGTCTGGTAAGAGGCCTACTATTGAGACTATAAAAAGAACTTTTACAACTCAACCATAGGGAACAACCCAATTTAAAAATGGGCAAAATATTTGAATTGACATTTCTTCAAAAAAGATACACAAATGGCCAATAAGCACATGAAAAGATGCTCAACATCTTAGTCATCAGGAAAATGCAAATACAAATTGAAACCACAATGAGAAACCACACTTCACTGCCCCCCCACCCCACTAGAATGGCTATAAATAAAAAAAAAGTTAGTGAGGATACAGAAAAATGAGAACCCTCATACACTGTTGACAGGAATGCAAAGTGGTGCAGTCACTTTGGAAAACAGTTTGGCAGTTCCTCAAAATATTAAACATTGAGCGAGCACATGACCCAGCAGTTCTACTCCTAGGTATATATGTAAGAGAGAACGGAAAACATATATTCACACAAAAACTTGTACATGCGTATTCATAGCATTATTCATAATAGTGAAAATGTGGACACAACCCAAAAGTCCATTGACTGATGAATGGATAAACCAAATGTGGTGTAATCATATAATGGAACATTATTCAGCCATAAAAAGGAGTGGAATATTGACACATGCTACCCCAGAGATGAAGACTGAAAACATTAGGCTAAGCGAAGAAATCTAGTCACAAAAGCCACATATTGTGTGACTCCATTTATATGAAATGTCCAGAATAGGCAAATCCATAGAGACAGAAAGTATACTGTCAGGGAAATGTGGAATGATTGCGAAAGGCAGTGGGTTTTCTTTTGATGAAGATGTTCTAGAATTAGTGGTGGTGGTTGCATGGCCCATGTGAACATACTAAAAACCACTGAATTATACACTTTAAAAGGGTGAATTTTGTGATAGGTGAATTACACCTCGATTTTAAAAAAGGGGGCAGACATTTGAACTGGATCTTAAAGGATGTGCTCACTGGGCAGACAATAGTGGGAAGTGACTTCCAGGCAGAAAGAATAGAATGAAAAAAGGTATGGAAGTCACAAAAAAGTAATGCATTCAGGGAAGTGACAATGGCTCCGAGACTGGAGTACAGATATATTGGGTTGTCGGAAAAGTTATGATGTATTTTTTCTGTTTTTCATTGCAAAAATGCGTCATGACCTTTCCGACAACCTGATACATAGGAGTCACAGAATAAACACGGTAGTGAAGGGACAAATCATGAAAGCCCTATGTGCTAACCGAGGAGGAGGTCATGGGGTACCTTTAAGGAGAATGAGGTCTCCTCCCAGGAGAAGGATGTAACTGAATTGTTTGACTCAATCCATCTTGTCAAAGAAGCTTCCTTCCATCAACTCAGAATCATCCAACCCCACTCCACCTCGGCAAGCCCAACACTCGTGTTTTCACCCTTTACAAAATACAATTATTTACAGCATTCAAAGTTTTCTCCTCATCAGAATATAAACTCCTTGAGGGCACCGTTTCCAATCTTGACTTTGTGAGTGCCAGTACAGAGTACCTTGTGGAATTCCGAACATGGGTAATAAGACTGGCAGTTTTGACCAAGTTCTGAGCTTTCTCCGCTTCCCAAACTTTGCTCATCTTGTCCCCCTGTTCGGACTGCTCTCCTAATCACACATTTGCTCAAACCTTCGCCATCCTTCACGGTCTACTTCAAATGCCACTTCCTTATGCAGGCTTTTCTCGCCTCCCCATCTGGATATAAACTCTCCCCTCTTTTAAAAAGGGTGTATTTTGTACTCTTCTTAGGGTGCTGATTTTGGTATTGATTTTCTTAAGGTACTATAGGGCAGTTATTTGGGCATTCCTCTCACCTCACACATCTTTTGCCCCACACCTTCTGGAATCTACGAAACTTGAGATAATAAGATCTACGTCTGCCCCAGCCTTGCAACTCCTGCCACTGTACTGGGTAGAATCTGAATTGAGCTGTTTAATTAGCAGCAAAAATGATGGAATCCGAGACAGAAATAAGCATGATCACAAAACAAAAGTTTTTCAAAATCCCAGAAGAAACTATACAAAACAGGATGCAGGCACCAATAACAGACAGTGTATGTTGAATCAATCTGTGACCACTTGGCTTGTTTATATCTCGTCATTTTCATCACATGGATTTCATTTTGCTAGAACTCCAGAAGACTCAGACAAAGAGTAATGGCCTCCCAGCTGCTGGTTCCCAAGTCTGTGGTTTTCCTATGATATAAACAAAAGACTCTAGAGGTATGGTCTCTGTTAATATTTGCTGGTGTGGGTCTGGGGGAGAAAGGGGTGGTGGGGTTTGGGGGAGTTTGAGGGAAATCCACCTAGTGAACTGACAGTTCATATAAGCAACACCTGGGGTGTTAAATCCCCTACAATTGTTATTTTACTGAAGAAGAAGAAGAAGAAGAAAAAAGCCACTCTTCCTTTGGTAAATGTAAAAATTCTTTCACCAGCTGCATTCCGATCTAAAGTGTATGGCAGCTCCGGAGAGATGGCAGCTGGAACAGATCATGTTCAGGATGTGCTCAACGCTCGCCAGCAGCTAGGGGACAATCAGAGCCCGCACAACGAATCTTCAGAGCCATGTTCCTTTAAGAAAGCGGGTTAGCCTCAACCTGCCTGCTCAGAGATTTCTGCTTGCAAACACTGAGTATACTGGAAATACACAACCACCTCTGATAGGCCTTTTGAATAGAAACTTTGTGACATCAGCTATCCAGGACTCCCGCTTAACTTCATAAAACCCCGAAGCCCAAGTTTTGAGTTTAATCCTATTTTCATTAAATATTTACAGTCTACTACAAGACCAAGTTCAGACCAAATGTCTGCTTATATAACCTTGTGACATGGCCGCTCCTCCTGACAAGAGGGAAAGAGGACTAGCATTTACCGGCACCACGTCCGTCACTCTCTTTTTGCTCCATCCTCACAACTCTGGGAGGCAAATACCCACATTTCACATACAGATGAGGTGACTTGGGCCCAGAGAGGTTAAGCCATTTGCTCAACTCCCCCAAAGGAAAAACGAGAAGAGTTAGGTCTGTCTGACTCCACAGCCAGTGTTCTTTCCATTGAGCTCTGCCACTGGCCAGTATACCCCAGAGAAGTTCTTTCTCCAGCACTTGTGAAAATGCTACAAGTGTCTGTGATGCTAAAACAGGCATTGGCAAACTTTTTCTGTAAAGAGCCAGACAGTACATATTTTAGGCTTTGTGAGCCATATGGTCTCAGTTGCAATTACTTAATTCTGCCATTCTAACAACAAAAAAAAAACAACCAGCCACAGATAACATATACATGAACAAGCATGGCTGTGTTCCAATAAAACTTTATTTACAAAAACTGGCAATGGGCCAGATTTGCCCCACAGGCTGTAGTTTGCTGACTCCTATTCTAGAAGGTTCTAGAGTGGATAGCTTCATGTTATGTGGCTTAGAAACCAATGAAGAATTGCCTGTTTCCAAGTTAAGTAATCAACAAACATGAGCGTCGTCTACGTTCTACATGGTCCACGCACTTAAGGAATTTACACTATTTTAGGAAGAAAAGACACAGGCACATGAAAGCCAAAGAGCAACACAAGGCAGCATGTGGTAAGTGCCAAAAGAGGGGAGCTGATCGTTGATTGAGGGGCCGCCGTAATATTAGAAAACCATGGCCTGCAACCTGATCAATAACCCTGCACTGGCATCAGAGCTCAGGAACAGATGGAGAAACCCCTCAGTGGCAAGAATGAAGATGAGTCAGAAGTCACCTATGTGAGCACTAACAATAATGCCCACTCTGACGAGACTGCTTAAGGAATTCAGCATGTGTCCGATGCTAACCAAAGGTAACATCTCCTTCAGACAAACCGAACACATCTGCTCCCTGTCTTGTTCTCAAAGGACAAGCCATTGACCTAAGGTGCAAGATAGACTGAGCACTTTCGGAAACGCCTAGAGGTCTTCCATTCTCCTCCCAGCTGATCCTCTAGGCACTGAAGAGCCTGAAGAAAGTACAGGCAAGGGTATGGGGGTCACCCTTGGAAGTCTAGGAAGCCACACTCCCACAAGCTTACCTTGCTCATGGCAGTCAGGGCAGGGTCACAGGCAGCATCCAGATCCTGAACCAGCAACTGAATACTGCTCGAGATGACACTGCAAACCAAACACATTACTGAGGTCATAACTTTAAAACATCACATTTTGAATGACTCACACAGCCCCTTCCAAATGTTTTAGGCGCCTGTGTAAAATTAGGTTCATCATTTCGTCAGAAACTCGGGAAACCTGAGTTTCATTTTAAAAGGGAGTTAGTGACCACAAGGAGCATTTTGGCTCTTTCCTCATTCTTGCTGCCTGTCCTGGTCTTATTCGGGTGTGTCCCCACTCAGTCAGGACACAAACTTTCACCACAGCTCTTCTCCCTATTCGCTACACCCAGAATCCTGCACTTCCGCCTCCAAACGTACCTGTTTGTCAAAATGTTTGAATGAGAACAGAACTTGGGGGGAAAGAAAAGGTTGAGAAAAGGAGAAGAAATAACAGAAGAAGAAAATGTTGATTTTTCCACAATAAGTGGATGATGAGAAAGCTGAAGCTTGGCCTCTCCCAATCTCATTTAATGACTACAACAAAAACGCTGCAAGGTAACACCAGGCAAAGAACTGTATCGAGAAGGCTTTGCAGTTTGAACTGCAACCTCACCCCCTCCCCGACTCCCGTGGCGAAAATCAGGCTGCTTACACTTTATATTGTGAAACACTGGAGGTGGGGCTGGCCCTCTGTGGAATTAGGGGGGCAGATAGGCGGCCTTGGACCTGATCTTCCTGCAGGGATGGTCAAAGGAGGCTTTCTTCTCTTTTTGTTATTCTCGATAGTGCAACAATAAAGACTTATACGAGTAAGCTAAAAATAACTGCATCTGAGGAGGCAGAATGGGAGGCAGCTGCACCAGTTTCTGATGCTTCTTCTTAGTGGCCAGTGGAGAATACTCCTGATCCAACAGAAAGCTCCAGAAAACTCTCAGGCTCTGCAGTGACCTATGCCTGCAGCCTGAGACATGCTGCTTTGTGACGGGCAGGCCGTGAGCAAACGCGTACAAGGTACCTACGTGCTGAACGTATCCATCTCTCCCGTCAGATTGATCCGCTCTGTCAGACTAACGTCAACTTTTTCCTTGAGTTTTTCTTCCAGCTATTAGAAAATAAGAGAGAAACAGGCTGCGTGGTTATCCGGAGGAGTGCCATAATAAGAATACTTAACACTGACTGAGTTTTGTGATTCAGGTGCAATTCCAGGCCCTTTTCATATATTGACTCAGTTAATTCTCAAAATCTGTGAGGAAGATTCTATTATTACCCCGATTTTACAGAGGAGGAAATGGAGGAGTGACCAACCTGAGATGGTAAGGGGCAGGACTAGAGATCAAATTTCCTCCAGAGCCTGTCTGCCTTTTCGTACTGAGCTGTACGGGTTTCTTATGACACATGGACAATTCATTTCATTCATTTACAAAAGACACTGATTTTTAGGATACGCTTTGCCATGTGAACTGGAGGCTCATTCCCTAACACTGGAAGCCGCTAGTGGTGGGTGGCAATAAAATCAGTATTAAAGTATTCACTGAGTGCTACTATGTGTCACCCGCGATATTAAGGTGTTGGGGATACTGAGGCAAAGAAAAGCAGCAGACTCTGCCTTCAGCTGTCCACAGCCTAGGAGAGAAACACTGGCCACGCTCCAGCCACCTCAAAATCAAATGCAACTGACCAGGAACTGTAAATTCTCCAAACATCCAGGGAATTGACTCATCTAGCACTTACGACCTATTTATTACACAGACTCTAAGAATAATGAGTGTTTTGTCTTAAACTTAAAAATGCTCTTAGGGGTGTGTAAATTTGTGTAACTTTTTTACAAGACAATTTATTTAAAAAGCAAAAATTAAATATATGTACTCTTTAAGTCAGCAATTTTATGTCTAGAAAAGTATTTCAGTGAAACAATGAGAACACCATACAAAGATATGCAGGTATTTTTTTTTACGGCATTCATTAATTCAACCAGTATGTACTGAAAGCCCATTTGTACTAGGCTCTGTAATAGAGTTAGGGAGTTATTCAGAGAACAAAACAGGTAAAAGCCTGTTTTCATGAAGCTCACATTCTAGTGCTTTTTATGACACAAAAACTGGAAATAATCTATACATATATTTATTATACATATATTAATTACACATCACTAATCTACACATATACATTAATTCAAGGGACTGATGAAACAAATTACGGTGCAGACATACAATGCCTAAACTCTTTAGCAGCCTCTTCCTATTACACTGAAAATAAAATACAAACTTCTACCCGTGATTTGGGTCCTATCTCCCCCGCCCACAGTTTGCTTTCCCCCTTGCATCCCTGGCTTCCCAGTTACATCAACCAATTAAAGTTCTGGAAATACCAGTCTCGTCCCTCTCAGGGCTTTCATACATCACACTTCCTACTTCCTCTCCCTGAAACAGTCCCTGCTCACCCCTCCTAACCAGTTCCCTTGCTTTGCTCCCCCACCTCCCAACCCTTCCAAGCTCCTCATTTAGGATCTCCTTTCCAACCCTCAGGTCTCTGCTTCCATGTCACCTCCTCAGAGAGGTCCTTCTGGACCACTCTACTTCTGTAGGCAACTCCCTAACTAGCACTGCAACATTTGCTTCCTTCCTAGCACTTAACACAAAATTGAAGTTACATCTCGGCTTACTTATTATCTGGTGCCATTAATTCTAAGTTCCACCACAGAAAGAAACTTGGCTACTTTGTTCACCACTGTGAATTAACATCAAATACAGTGTCCGGTACATAAATAAGTGTTTCATAAAGCTCTCTTGAATGAATGGAATACTTTATGCAAGTGTGTTAAGTATGAAAGTGTTACAATTAGTGAAACATTACTGGCATTGTTTTTTAAATTTTATTTTCCAATTCTTTATTGGTTGGATTCTTAAAAGTCTCTTTGGTTTCTCCCCCCATTTCTTTTTACCCCCTACCCCTGTAATTTTTTCTTAAGAAAACTCAGCTGTTTGCCCTGTAGATTTTTCCAGAATTTAGATTTTGTTGATTGCATCCACAAGGTATTAACGTGTTCCCTTTGTCCTTTGTATTTCCTGTAAATTGTAGTTTGATGTACAGTTGATCTTCGAACAACAAGGGTTTGAACTGTGTGGGCCCACTTATACACAGATTTTTTTCAATAAATACGGTAAATGTATGTTCCCTTCCTTATGATACTCTTTTCTTTTTTCTAGATTACTTTATTGTAAGAATATAACATACACGGTAACACACAAAATACGTGTTAATCAACTACATATATTATTGGTAACTTCCAGTCAACAATAAGCTAATAGTTAAGTTTTTAAGGAGTCCCAAGTTATACGTGAATTTTCAACCATGCAGAGGGTCAGCGCCTCTGACCCCATGTTGTTCAAGGATCAACTGTAGAAGCTCGCTCAGGTTCAGGTTCTCTTTTTCTTTCTAGGAAACTACTTCCTGATGGTGTTGTGTATTTCTATCAGGAGATACATGATGTTTGCTTGTGTCTCTTTTTGTAATGTCAGCAGCCATTGATGGTTAATGCCCAGATCCATTGTTCCATTAGGAGGCATAAAAGGGTGAGATTCTAATTCTATCTTTTCTTCTTCATTTATTAGCTAAAATTTTGCTATAAAGAGATTCTTCCCATTGTCAATGATTTGGTCATCCTGAGATCCAAGTCAAATAGGAAAGGCAGGATAAAAACTTTTCCTTTATTTACCAGTGTTTAATTCATCCCTGTGGTTCCTTAGTATCTTCAAAGGTGATACATGAATTTTAAAAAAAGAATCATTATAACCAATTGTAGTTCAGATTTTGACTGTTGTTTATATATCTCATCTTTGACCAGTAGAGCTTATTCAGGTTGGCTCCTGTAGGGCTGTTGTAACAAATTACTACAAACTTGGTGCCTTCAACCAAAAACGTATTTTCTCACAGTTCTGGAGACCAGAAGTCCAAAATCAAAGTGTTGGCAGGGTGGGTTCCTTCTGGAGGTTCCTTCTGGTAGCTGCTGGCAACCCTTGGTGTTCCTTAGATGCATCACTCAAGGTCCTGCCTCCATCTTTACATGCCTGTGCCTCTGTGTGTTAAATCCCCCTCTCCTTTCTAAGGACGCCAGTCATTAGATTTAGGGCTCACCCTAAAAGCAAGGTGATCTCATCCTGAGATCCTTATGTCTATCTTCAAAGATCCTACTTCCAAATAAGGTTACACTTACAGGTACTGGGGGTTAGGATCTGGACATATCTTTTTGTACATTAAACCTACTACACCCCCAGAGTACTTCTGAAATGACTTTCACAGGCTTTAATACTTTTCCTGCTTTTTATATGACATGTTTTAGGCTCATCTTGTGTATTTCCTGTCCCAGACCTGGAATTAGTCATTTTTTCAAGAATCTCTGGTTCCTTTTAGTGGAAAATGGTATTTAAAGATCACAATATAGGCACTAAGAATATATTAATGTTTACTTTTATAATCAGTAAATATAATTTTCACTAAACAACAAAAAATTGGCTACATCTATTCTGAGTCATCAAAATGATCTCTGATCAAGTAATACTTCTAGAACTTCTAAGAATCTATTCTAGAAAAATAATGCAAAACATACTGGATGTTCTTTGTAGGATTAATTATAAAAGCAAAAACTTGAAGCAACATAAATTACCAGGAATAATGTTAAATAATTTATGGTATAACCTTTAATGGACTATTTTGTAGCCATAACAATGATTGCATAAAGACATTATAGCAATAGGAAAAATACTATGCTATGATGTTAACAACAAAAAATGCTACTGCTATAATATGAAAATTAATTAAGTCAAGATTATAGAATATAGAACTATGTTGACAAAAAAACGATTGGAAAAAAACTCTAAATTGCTAATATGATTATTTGAGGGTAATGGGGTTAAGAGTCTTTTTTTTTTTTGTATCATGGTTATTTGACTTTTAAAATACGATATTTATATGTATGTATTCTTTCTCTTTCTGCACACATACAAACTAGTCTGGCTCTGAAGCCAAGCCTTCACAGGTCATCCCCCGTGTGACTCTGTGATCAACCCCAAGCAGAGCATACTGCTGCCTCCGCCTCTGGCGGGCTTAATCCCAACTGTGAAGTTTTCTGGGGGACACTTATTTGGCCTTCCGCATTCTTGCTCTAGCTCACAGTGCTCCAAGCTGTACTTTCTGAACCATGACTTAATGGCTGCCTTCTTATGATCTAGACATGTATGAATAATAAACCAAAGAAGGGGGCAAAAGCAGGACCTTCCCCAATTTCTTTCTTTCTCTTGGCCTTTGGTGAATTCCAGACCAAAGGTGAAAAGGAACTTCTAATCCTACATCTAAGGCTGAATGGAAAATTATTCTGGGTCTTCCTTCTTTTAATAGGGAGCTCCAGGAGAGGCACCACCCTTTCCGGCTTCCCAGTTCCTGAACGTCAGCATCCAAACAATGGTTATTTGTTTCGGCAGATTGAGGCTGCTATGTAAATTCCAGGAGACATATAAAAGCCCAAAGGATTTTGCTTAGCCTAGTGATGCTTCTGAGAATGGAATAACGGGGCTGTGACTCATCACCACAAAAGGCTGGGTCCTAGTACCATCAAGTTGGTTCCTGCTTGTCTCATACAGGAGATGGGGCTACTGGCCTACTTTCAAGAGGGCATGCCCTTTAGGTAGCTTCCACAGCTCCTGGGAAGAGACCGCTTATATTTCCTTGCCCAGGATCCTTTTAACAAGGTCCTTCTGTAAGGTGGCTACCCCGGCCGTCTTCTGGCTGGACAGCTAGTTTTCCTCTGTGGGAGACCAGCTAGTCTCTGCCCAAGGTTGTCTTCTTAGGGTCCATACTCTTTATCTACTGAGCTATGTGGCCCAGGAGGTTCAGGAAACAGGCGGCTCACCTGCTGGGTGGTGGCCAGACAGTACTCGGCCGTGCTCAAGATGCTGCAGATAAGGCAGAGCTCCTCCACAGTGAACTTGGCTGCTTCGGAGCCCTCCTTCTCCTTGAGGAGGCTGCTGATGGTCAGCCCTCCACTGCTGCTGGTGGTTCTGAGGAAAAGGAACAGGAAGTAGTCAGGCTGGGACTTCTCCTTTGCTTCTTAAACTGAAAGCTATACATCTTAAGACAAAGAAAAGGGGGAAGGAAAGGCTGGACGTGGCCCAAACAAATCCACACACAATGAGCCCTTTTCCTATTGACCTCACCTTGACTATCATCTGTTTAAACTGTCTGACCATCAGAAATAGGAAGAGAGGCCTCCAGCAGTGAGCCAGTAATCAGTCATGTTCACTGTGATGAGGCTGATATAGAGAAGGCTGCGCAGTGGCCTCTCGCCTGAGGTTGCCATTTCCTGCTCTGTAGAGCTCTTTCAGGATCATCTGTAGCACAAAAGCTGGTTCCCCAACTGTTTCTCCCAGTTAAGAAAACTCCGCATAGGAATGTGTATGTTGTGCTTGTGGAGGGGGACAAAAGTGAATGCTAAGACGTGGTTCCTGCCCAAAGCCCTGATTGTCTCAAAAAAACCAAAAGGCATTTCATCCCTGCCTACTGGTCTGATCACACAATCACCAAATGTCAAAAGTCAGTTATAAAACTTCCTACTACTTCAACTGTCAGAGTCTAATTTTTTTTCCCCAGAAGATAGAACTCATGACATTTATCTTAAAAATAGTAGAGAAATTTCTCTATTGAAAAAAAAAAAAAAAAGGCCCAGTCTTAGTGGTAATCAAAGATTTGGCAACATCTTAACTTCCAGCACTTATAAGGGTGTGAGGCCACTGGCACTCTCATCTACTGGTTAGGAGCATTCAATTGTACAACTTTTCTGGAGGTATATTTCAGGAGCTTAAAAAAAATGTTCCAGGGATCGGCCAGTTAGCTCAGTTGGTTAGAGCACAGTGCTCATAACACCAAGGTTGCCAGTTTGATCCCCACATGGGCCACTGAGCTGCGCCCTCCACAACTAGGTTGAAACTACTAGTTGACTTGGAGCAGATGGGTCCTGAAAAAAACATACTGTTACCCAATTTAAAAAAAAAAAGAGAAAAGAAAATGTTCCGACAATTTGACCCAGCAGTTCTACTTCTGTTCAAGGATGCTTTTCTGAGTGTTATTTAAAATACCAAAATAGTGAACCCAACCTACACAATCAATGAAGAAAACGATCACTAAGAATCTCAGAAGCTAACTGAGGTTGTTCTATATGTCTGATTGCCATGGCATTGTTAAAAGTGTTTCTGATGAAGTCACTGTCACGAGTGTAGACTGTTCTCTCTTGGCCTCCCAGATCCATTCTCTGTTCTTCTCTTCCCTTCTCTGTGGCTCAGGAGAATGACCTCTCCAGACTTATCACCCAGGCTCCTTGGCCCTCAGGCCTCCTTTGGGTTCAGCCAATAGGAGATACCACAGGAAGTTGGAGAGGTAGAGGAAAGAGAGGTCTGAGTACTAACTAGCAGGTCCTCAGGCTCCCTCTGCTTCAGTGTGGTCCTTCCAGTGACTGTGGGCCTCTATCACGACAGCTTCTCTGGGGCCAGCCCTTCGTCCACAGCCCTAGTTCTCAAGTGAGTTTTAAAGTAGTAATAAATACCCACTGCTTCAGAATCCCGTTGGTTCTTTTCACCTTGCCCCCATTTCTGTGAATAGTCACTTTAGTAACAACGTCCAGCTGAGTATATACTGTTTGTTTCCTGCTGTGACACTGACTAACGCACATGGGAAAAGGCTCACAGGATGATGCTAAGTGAAAGCAGCAGGGTATAAAACTCTAAGTAGGACAGTCCCAATTCTGTTAAACAAACGAAAGCAAGAACGGAAAAACATACAGCAAAACGTTAAATTAGTTTTCTCTGGGTGGTGAGATTATAGGTAATTTTTATTTTCATCTTTGTGCTTTTCTGTGTCTTCTAAACTCTCATGAACTTGTATTATTTTGATAATCAGGATAAAAGTTACTAAACATTTTAAAATAATTTTTATCAGTGTCAAAGAAATTCTCATTGGTGAAACATATCTGTTATTTCAAATCTCTTGTGGAACATAGGGAGTTTATTTTCTTTCCTCCAAAGAATGTAAAACTCTCATATATGACACATTTTAGTGACAATGACAGAAATGAGTTCCAGAACTGTTGAACATAGCCACGGGGATGATTTATAAATGCTACATGCTGAAGCATTACTTTAGATCACATTCTATTACAATCAAAATTGCTATAGTACCACCAAACCATCTCTAAAAACTCTAGTTGAGTGATCCATTTATTTTAAGCAATATAACAATAATCCAATGCCCCAGGGAATACAGTGAACTCACTATAATGAGGGGTTGTGCTATTCAACCCTCTTCCCCCAAATCCCACCACATCTTTAACCATTAGACTCTATCCAGCATAGCAAGATACACACACCATAGGAGAGGCTTTGGAACTAATCAGACCCATGCCTCCCATCTGCTTATCCCAGGACATGCTCTCATTGAATGGGGCCCGAATGAAGCGGCCCATGCTGTTTAAAAGTTATTTCCACCATTCCCCCACTTTTTTGGCCAAGTACCCATCATTAAATCTGTGTAAATTCAATACATATATAATGGACTGACTCCCTTGAGTCCACGGTGGTAAGAGCTGACCTACACCCACAGCCACTGGGGGGATGTCCTCTCAAGGTCTTGATCAGCTGTGGAATCCCATCTGGAGAGGAAACAGTCTCAGACCCTTAAGAACTCAGAAAGGCTGTTTTCCTCCTTGAGACTCTTAGTAGTTCGGTAAGCAACTTCAGAGTGGGTTTCCTTAGAGATACTCATACTTAGGGATGTTCAGAATCTTACTTCACCACCAGACCAGGAAAAATAGGACTCACTTGGGCAGATTGCCAGAAAGGATTTTCCAGGCATATTCTCGGAGGTACTTCTGGAAAATGGTGGTCAGAGCGATCATCGGCTCCCCAGTGCTGAGCTGAGAGCATTGCACCATGCACTTCTTGTAGTAGACAAAGAGGTCAGCACAGCTGGGGAGCACGGCACCTCCTTCGTCAGTGTTGGGCTTAGGTGGTCCCTGGGCTTTGAAATCGGCCACAAACCGATCTATCAGCTCTCCAAGGTTTCTAGGAGGGAGAAAACCTGAAATGTTATTTTATTTCAAGAAAGAGAAAGCAAAAAAAAAATGTGCTTGATTGCTGTGAGCAACTCATTCCAACGCTTTTTACATTTAAAATTAGACCCATTTTTATCAATATCATCATTAACCACCCCCACTACTCCTACAATAACAGCAGCAATAAAATGTGGCATTTGTGCGCTGCTCTATACTTTTCAAAGCATTTCATGATTATATTTGGCCCCAGGCCCCTGTGAGGAAGATATCATTGGACCCTCTACGAGATGAAACAGTTAAGGCCTAGAAAGGCTATCACACAATTTAGTGGCACAGCTGAGCCCAGAATCCACTTAAGTGCACACGCTGGTCCCATTGCCATATTAGTATCATCTCCCGTTTCCGCAAATGAAAACTCGAAATGATAGCGATCATTTTCTGAACACATGTGATGTACCAGGCACTACATCAGCATTTTATAAACATGGTTTCAATAAACTTCACTTAATCATCACAATAATCTTATGAAGTAGATACTATTACTGTCCTCATTTTCAAAAAGCGAAGTGCAAAGAAGTTAAGGATCTTGTCCAAGGGCATAGAGCAAGAAAGTGAGGCAGCCAGGATTCAAAACCAAGCACCCTGGCTCCATACCACATGCTAGCCTACTACCTCCTAAAACACAAAAAGGTTATGATATCAGCAAGTATTTAAGTATCATTGACCTAAATGTGCCCATGACATGAATGCCTAAGTAAAGAGACACTGTAAAGAAATACTCAAACGTCACTGCGTTTGCCTCAGTCACAATGAGTCATCGCTAGTTAGAATCCAGCAGGGCTGTATTGATCGGTCCCTGCACAGTTGTGCTGTATGAAAAATGGGAGGGGTCCTCACCGCCCTCTTGACATTTTGCATCTTTTTAGGTGGCTGTCTAAGGCTATAGGGATCCAGCTGTGTTTTTAAAATGTATTTATATAACAGCCAGGAAGAAAAAGACAAGAACCACACACAGCATCAATTAGCACGAATAGGAGAAAATTGACATTTTACTCAAGGGCTTTCGTTATTGCAAGTTTATTATATCCAGATGTAGCCATTCTGCCCTCAGAGAACTTCAGGCCTAGACTAGGTCTTTGTCTGTGGTGAGGGCCCTCCAGGGTCGCCACCCACCTCCATTCCTCACAACCTCTTCTTGCCTTAACCTTTCCAGTTAACCTCCCATCTCTCCTCCAGTGACCCTATGCCCTAGCCAGACTCGCCTCAACTGCCCCCAGTTCTACCTCTATCCCTCACTCTGCCTTTGCCGGGATTTCCCCCACCCCACCTCACCCCCGCCAAGATGTTCTCCCACCACTTCTCTACTCATCTTTTGAACTCAGCTCAGGGTGCACCCAGACAGCTCCCACTTACATCAATCCTTTATCTCCATTTCAACCTCTGTCATCTGGAACACACTGATGCTTTATTTTTTAACGCTTTAATATACAGTGTAAAGATATCAAATAGTCAAGAAACATGTTGACGGTCTCCCATCCTGGGCCCCCGGCCAATAATCGCAATCTTTTTCACTGATCTTTGGTGTAATTTCAGAATCCTTCCTGAGATAGCACTCTAGCCACTTCTAATAAGCTGACATTGGTACAAAAGGTGAAATCTGCTTGCTATATAGTAGGAGAATCTTCTCTGTTTCATGTATGTTATTAAAAGCTCCTTGAGAGCAGGGATCAGGTTTATGTCACTTCTGCTCCCCCTAGGCCCACCCCTCACACTTATGTGGGAAGCTAATTTCGCAATTATGTTGGTGCCTACAAACTCAGCTAATCAACCTCCACACTTAGTTCCTAAGGGGTGGGGAAGTGGAGAGGGAGCAGGGGCTGGTACAGTGGAGGCAAGCCTGTAACAGAAGCCAAAGGTTCCACTGGAGTCTTCTTAGGAGAGAGTCTAATCTCCAAATCGACAGTGCCAATCCAAACAGGGGCCAGAGCTCCAAAGTTTACTTTAACCACTTACCTAATTCCCCAAGAAGCTAAAGTCAGGATGCTTACTCACCTACCACCTATCTCGGAGCCAACCCGATGAGTAAGATTATAAATTATGATCACAGAAAATAAAGAAAATTTCCACTTAAAAACCCCCAAAACTCTAAAGAGCTTCCATATTTTGCTGAATGTCTACCAGGTTACTTTTGACACTGTTCTCTGGTGCGCGTGAGAAATAAACCAGAGGAACCTTCCCTCCCTCCCACTCTTCACAGCAGCATACTTCTACGATATACAAGACATTAGAAAACAAGTAATCAACGTTTCACAGAAGAGAACAGTAAAAGCTACCCCCACGGGAATGGGTACAGTTCATTAGTTTGAAAAGATGATCCGATCCAATCAAATATTGAGCACTTAGTATGTGCAAAGCTCTGTGGGGTGCTGGTATAAGATATAAATGAATTCAACTAAAAAAAAAAAAAAAAGCAAAGATTATCATTTCTTCCAAGCACCAAACACTACCCTGAGCTTTGGCAACATCTTCTCATAGGACTACTGGAGAACAAAATATGTGGCATACTGATCTCCGGACTGGAATCACAAGGAGGCACTTCTTATATCCTAAAGCAGTTACAATCAAGCAAGAGTTTACAAAGGGTCAAGTCCCAGCCTGAGTGCTGCAGGGGTGAAGGCACAGTGTCTGCCCTTGAGAAGCACCGGCCTGTGTGGGGAGATAGGACCCTCATGCTTATGAGATTTATATTCCCAGATTGAAAGAAAAGAGCTAATTTCACAATATACACAAAGCGAACAATTTATTTTGGATAAAGGAAATAACAGAGGACACCAGAGAAAATCTCACAACAGATTCCGGTGCGAGAATGTAGGCACGGAGTTAGAAATGAGCACAGAATATGGTATGACGAAGAGACGGTGGGAAGGATGAGAGGAGTTTGGCTGAAGTAGGAGCTACAAACAGAGACAACCTTGCCTGCAGTTTGATTGATACGCTCCTCTGTATTCCCACTATTCATATCTTTGGGCCTTCACGCTGTGCACCACATCTTTCTTGGGTCTATCCCTCCCACTAAGCTGTAAGCCTATATAAACTAGGCATGCGCTGGGTGCATTATAAATACAATCTCATTGAATCTTCACAACAGACCTGAGTAGAAGGCCTTGTTATCCCCATTTTATAAGTGAAGAAATCAAGGCTGAGAAAAATAATATAATTTGCCCTAGAGCTAGAATTTGAACTTGGGTCTGTATGACTCCGAAGCTAAGCTCTATCCACTCACTATACCTTGCTTTGATTTCCAAACTGTAAAGCACTATACAAATACTGTATATGGTATTACAATTATTACTGTTATTCATTCTCTCCCCAGCTTGAAGAAACATGTCACGGATGTAGACAGAGTCTTTTATTACCCTTTTCCGAGTAGCTTGGGCTTTTTGCCCAAGAACTGTATAAGCATTTCAGGGTGGCATGTGAAATACTGCTGGGATTTCAACTGACAAATAAAATGACCTAGGATTAGACTATACTGCAGAGCGATATCAGCAGAGGAAAAGATTAAAACATAAAGAGAAGAAAAACCACATTGTAGACCAAGTTCATCCATGGATGAGCAAGGCCGTTTCTTCTGGTGGATTTGCAATCAACATTTATAGAAACAATATTCTACTGGAAAGTGAAGCAGTGATGGCACTGGGAGGGGAAGATGGTAGTCCGAACAAGGTGGCATGGAGGTAAGCATGGGCAAAGCAGCTAAAGATCCCCAGGAAGCTGCAGAACTTGTAAACTCAAGGGTTCTCAAACTGGTTTGCACCCCTTCCCCTTCCCTTTGGTTGGGGGCCGTGGACTTGGCTCTGGGGCAGCCCGTGGAGTTGGGGAGCCAAGGTGTGGCTTGAGCCCAACTGGGAGATGGGTTACGCACAGGTAAATGGAGCAAAGGTGAAAATGCAGGGAGGATACTGGGAGCCAAGTTTCTCACTGCCGTAGAAAGTGGTTACAGACATTAATAGAGGAGGCTAAGGGCCGGTTCATCGGTTTTCCCGCTAATGTCTCTTTTCCTTCCAAGATCCATCATTATTTATTTTAATGATCAAAAACAGTCCCTTATTTGGCCATGGGAGCCCCTTCAAACTGGTTTTTCATCCTTTGTGCACACCCCTATCATTTTGTGAGCATTTCCTTTCTGGCACAACAAAATATACCAGGCTCATCCTGTACTTTCCTAGCCCAGCCCTGGAGCCATTAATTTCTCCAGGATCCCGGTTCCTTCGGTAGGGAATGCAATTTAGAAACTAAGTCTGGGCATCAGGTATGTTCATCACTGCTTGGGTGTCATGCTTGTAGTTCCTTTCTGCTGGGAAAGCTGAGAAATATATGTATGTGTGTATACACATGCATCTATATCTATTTTTATACCTATTTCTATATTACAGTTTATGCTGATACCTCCAATTCTAACCTAACACTGCAAGATTTATCTTAGCCTCCTCTATTTTTTTTTAAAGATTTTTGTTGGGGAATTGGGGGGATGGGAACAGCGCTGGGGAATTGGGGGAAGGGGAACAGACAAGTTGCTGTAGTTTTGTTCTTCAGTCTAGTTGTGGAGGACGCTGCTTCACTGGCCCAAGTTGGCACCATCATTGCGCTCTTCCCGGGCGAGGCAGATCAGTCGCCGGCTTCTGGACGGCCGCTCACGGCGGCTGCTGGCTGCTCACGCTGGCTGCTGGCTACACACGGTAGCCCATGGCAACCCACTGCAGTAGGGGCTGCAGCCTATGCCGTCGCCGGCGACTCACGGCAGCCCAGCTCCAGGTTGAGCTGTTGTTCAGCATCTTAGCTGTAGAGGGCAGTTTCACTGGCCCTCATATGTGGGATCCGAACCGGGGCCCTCTGGCGTCCCAAGCCAGTTCTTAACCATTGCGCCACTCAGCCGGCCTTAACTTGATGGTTTTGATAACTGTACTATGGTTATGTAAGATGTTAACATTAAGGGAACTTGGGAAAGGACTATGGGAAATCTGTACTATTTTTCAAATTTTTCTGCAGGTTTAAATTTATTCCAACATAAAGTTAAAAACAGAAAGATAGTAATGGCTACAACCCATTGAATAAAATATTGGGTTGTCGGAAAAGTCATGACACATTTTTGCAACAAAAAAACATAGAAAAAATACGTCATGACTTTTCCGACAACCCAAATAGGAATCCATGAGCCCATGCTCATATAAATAGGGAGAAGAGAAACCTTTTTCTTAAAATATACAGCCAACTAATAAATGCAGTAGAAATGATGGAATTAGAAAATCATCATTTGGCAGCTATCTTAGTAATAATAAATGATTCAGGCAAGTATCATGAATGGGTGGCTAAATAAGTAGGTGAAGGATGAAAAAAAGCCTATTTATATGGTTTCAAAATTTCTCCTGACACTTATTAATAAATAGAGAAACCTGGCAGACACTATCCAAACCAAGTAATAAAAATGAACACAAGTTGTGGGACAAACTGACCCTGGGTGCCTCCTGACATGAATTTACTGAGAACACAGCACCACTTCTGCATAGATCATAAATCATGAGAAAAACATCAGTGAAATGCAGACTGAAGGACATTCCACAAGGTAACTGGCCTGTACTCTTCAAAAATTTCAAGGTCATGAAAGATAAAGGAAGGATGAATTATTCTTCTGGACTGAAAGAGATCAAAGAGACGTGACAAATAAATGCAACCGTCATCCTGGAATGGATTCTGGATTTATAAAAAACATGACTGGAACCACTGGAAATGGAATGGGGTCTATGGATGAAATGGTGATGCGGTAACAATGTTAATTTCCTGATTTTGATGGTTGTACTGTGGTTATGTAGATTGTGTCCTTATTTATAGGAAATACACGGTGAAGTATGAAGGAGCAATGGGGCATCTTGCCTGCAATTGGAGAATTCAAATAGCTCAGAGAAAAATACGTGTGTGCGTATATATGTGAGTATGTGTGCCTATGGGAGCGTGTGTGTGAGGGACAAGGGAGAGATAATTGAGGAATCTGGATGAAGGACATACAGAAGCTCTATGTACCATTCTTATACCTCTTCTGAAAGTATGAAATTAATTTACAGAGAAAGTCCGGGCTTGATGAAGCTAGAAGACGGGGGAGCTCTATTTCAACCAAAGTTATGATAGGGAACTCTGGAGAACGGGCAGAAATGGAGCCACTAATAATGTCTCTGAGAATGTCACGGAATGGAGCAAACAAAGTACCTATGCGTATGTAGAGAAATCTTCTGCAAAAGTTAGCCGAAGAAAGTCACTACATTCTCAAGAGTAGAAGATATACTAACTTCCTCCTTAAACATAAAAACTGAGAAAGCCACTTGAAACATGTAAGGACACCTCAGCCCAACCTGCTACAGAGGTGGCTTCAGGGACAACCCCGCTTCCTGCCTCCTCTGTGGGTGCTGGCTCTGCAGTCTTCCTATTGCGGCTTGGCTTTGGGCTGGGGCAGGTGCTGCCAGAACCTTCCTTGGGCAGGTGGGAGGCCAGGGAGATGAGAGAACGGCCCCCAGGCCAAGCCCAAAAGAAAGCTGTTAACACTGATCCGGCCACCCAAACGCCGAAGAGTCCAGAACAAGACCACGGGGAGAGCAGGACAGGCACGGTTCCTGAGCACCGCTGACTTATGCCAGTACCAGTATTTTATCCTCAGCACTAATCCCATGAGGGGGGCAATATTCACTTCACTGCAGAGAGGACAAAGGAAACGCGGGGAGGGTTAAGTACCGTGCTGGTGAGTGCAGAGTTCTGACTCAAATCAAGGTCTGTCTGGCCAACGCTCTTTCCACTACACTGTATTGGGTCTCTGTCATTTGGGAGCTTGTAAATGGTCTAAGATTTTCCTCCCTTGCAGATTTTTGAGTCAGAGCTACAAGAGTAGTGATTTGTACAAAATCAGTCCCCACCTGAGTTTCCCCAGCCTCAGGATTCTTTGACTTAAAGGAGGAAGGGCTTTCTAGAACCCCTTGAAACTGTTCTCAAAAAATAACGTGTGGGTTTATGAGGATTTTTTTTTTTTTTTGGCAAGAGGGTCTGTGGCTTTCATCAGGTTCTCAAAGGGATTTATGACTTAAAAAAAAGGTTAATAACCACTGCGTTAGGTATTATTTTGTCTGATTTTCTCCTTTAACAGATGAGGAAATGGGTTTCTTGAATTCTATTTTCTGCTTCAAGCTTTTGCTGCTTACTCTGGAGCGACAACAGGACAACCTACGCAGTTCTCCTCGGGCAGCTTCCGCTCCTTCCCTCGTGCTGTGGAAACATCTGAGGAAGGCCAAGCGGCAGTAGTGGCCAGCACTTCATTTTTCATGGAGAAATGGAGAGTACCTAAGGAAGGCAGGTCTGGCCCTTTGCCCGAAGTATCACGAACAATGAGTATGCTTTATATGAATCAAGGCCACGTGAAAAGAGTAGACACCAGAATTATAATAATTTGGAAAAATGACTCTTTAGACCAGGTAGGCTTTGGGCAAGTATGTGGTTATCTCAGATATGCACTGTAAACCCTGGACTCAAGAGCTTTTAAGCCTGTTTTAAAGTAAGAATTGGGGTTGATAAGAGAAGAAGGCACTTTGTCCAAAAAATCGTCATCCAAGTGGGTTGCTCTAAGACCTATTAACCTAGTAAGCAAATATTAATAACTGATCCTTCTTCCCACCCTTCAGGGGTGTCTTAATAACTTCCTGAGAGATGACTTTCTAAATATGGAAGATGGGGTGCTTTCAAAGGACTGACAGGCAATAGTAACTACTGCCCTCTGTGTGCCTGCTGACAGAAACCCAATGGACAAAGAGCAGGAAGAAAACTGTGGCCGTATAAGGCAAAAAATGCCTAGGCAACTTTTTTGGGGGGGATAAGGAAGGGAGCAGAGAGGAGGTTTTATTTCAATTTAAATAGCTCTTTTACAAAGTTCATTTTCTGGGATTTTAATATGCAGTGTTTTGTAATTGGAAAGGAAAAGAGTAGGAGCCATCTATAAAATCAAATAGGTGAATAACAGTAATATTCCATGTAGCGATTCCACTTGAAATATTCTCTTATGGTTTATCCCTGAAACACATTTGGAAACAAGAATTTGTTAACCAATGACAGAATCATTTAAAAAGGAAAAAAAAAAAAAAGACAAAAAAGACTGGGCTTCAGCACCTAAATGCTTTCCCAGAGAACTTCCCTCAAGAACTTTTTTTCACAGCCGCTGTTTGCCCAGTGTGAGCCACTGTCTGGTACTCTTAAGGGCGTGCGTTCTTCAGGCCACCAGACCTCCTCTGGGGGCCCGGGCCAGCCTGTCTCCAGGCAGCTCGGCCGCTTCCAGAAACCCGACCTTTACGGAGCCTGCCTCCAGTGTGGCAAGGACTGCATCCTCTGGCTGTGGGCAGAGATTCGGGGATGAGGAGGGGTCTTCTTTGCATGAACAGTAGATACTGGGACATGCACATCCTCTTCTTGCTGTGAGGAAACGTAGCTACTTTGGGCTGCTTTATACAAATTTTCTGGAGCCCCTGAGTTTGTAAAAAGCACAGATATTAAACAGATGATCATCCATAAAAGATAACCCATCAGTCTGTACTGACATAAACAAACAAACGGGGGAGAGAGGAAGTTCTTCCTTACAGTACAACTCCAATTAGTAAATGTTGAAGAAATGATGGAAAGAGATAATCAACATTTGGCAAACACTACAGTAATAACTGCTTCGGGCAGGAATCATCAAGAGATGTCAAACTGAGTGGGCAAAGTGTGATGAGAAACAGGGTATTTATGTAGTCCCGAAGTATGCCCCCACCAGATACTTATTAATTACAAAGAGAAAAACAGTAGCTTCACAGCAGAGAAAGCTGGCAGTCACGACCTAAAGCAAGTGATCCAAGCCAACATCGCCAGTAATGGGACAAAGCCTGCCTCCGGATACGATGTGCTGAGAAAGACACAACATTACTTCTACGGTATTCTTGCCCAAAGTGCACCATCTGGATTGCATCAAGAGGAAACATCAAAAGACAAACCAAAATTGAGGGCACCGTACAAAACAACTGATCGATACTCTTTTTAAAAGTGTCAAGGTCATGAAAGACAAAGGGAAGACTGAGAAACCATTCAAGATTAAAGGAGACTAAAAGGACCTGACAACTAAACGTATGACTGGATCTTGGACCAGGAAAAGGACATTCACGGGGACAATGTTACCTTTTTGATTTTGATAACTGTGATTATGAAAAATGATAACATTCTCTGGGGGAAGGGTCTTTGAGAATTTTTGATGACTTGTTTTTAAAGTCTAAATTATTTCAAAATGAAACAGTTACATTACACTTGATAACATCTACATTGGAGACTAGGCTTTCTTTCTATATTTTCCAGTGCCTGACATTGTATATAGCCTGTGGGCTGACATATATAGCTATATAAGGGCTGAGTGCCCACGTGGGAAGGGGGTGTTGGGATCCACTTGGGATCTTATTAGACTCAAATTCAGGCTTTTGAAATTTATAGTCACAATAAATGATACCATTCAAGAGAGATAAAAATATCCTTAACGGGTTTCCAGGGAGGGTCACAGGCATGCCAAGTCCCTCCGTCAGCCTCTGGAAGGAGTGGTGCCCTGAGAGGCCCAACCATGACCAGAGGAGGGAGAAATGCAATAGAAAACAGCAAAATGTACATCACTCACTTGTCCTGGGACTCGATATACACGTAGAGATGAGGCTCAAAACACTTGGAAACAATGCCATGAAATGGATTGTCTGGGGCTTTAGGCTTCTTTCTCTGTAAAAAAAAAAAAAAAAAAAGTAACCCTATACTTGAGACATTTTTGCAAATTTTCAGGCAGTTTTAAAGAAAACATCCCTTCCAATTGTGCTCCTAACACAGAGATAGGAAGCACTTAATGTAACTACACTGGGACTATATCGTGCATTAGAATTCATGCCAATTTGTGAACAATAAGCCGGCTTTGTTAGCAACATTCACTTGCTTTGTATGGTAAAAGAGTCACTGCTACTTTGATAACACATGAGTTTTCAATTTGGGAGCTATTCATCATCTGACTGATGCTTTAAAAATTTCAATCCTAGCTAAGAACAGCACCTAATATTTGTACAGTGCTTTCAAATTTATAAAGTGCTTTCACACGATCTCATTTTGATAGCCCCCTTTTATTGATTGTTATTATGAGCCAAGCACTTTGAAATGAAGTAATATCTCATCTATTCCTCACAACAACCCTCCATGTAGGAATTCACTACTCTTTTATACCCAATGTAGGAATTCACGACTATTTTATATCCAAAGAAGGGGAGGTACAGAGGGCCCTGGCAGCCTTCCCAAAGGCACATGGTGAAGTTTCCTATCCCCTAAACTAGAACTCTTTCTATGATATCATTGCTTTCCTGCAATGGTTCCTAGACTGCTGAATTTCATCAAGTAAATGTAAGAAAAAGGACAAGGGACCAACATTGGGTTGTTAACTTTTTATTTAGCTACTTTCTATTCTCACCACAAGTTTCTAAAAGAAAGAGTATTTTATACCCAAACATTATGCATGGAGAAAACAGCAAAATAAAGGCAGTCAGTCCATTCTAAGAAAAGATAGTTGGTGACCTTTGACCAGATAGATAGGTAGGTAGATAGACAGACAAACAGACAGGCTGGCTGTTTTGTCTGTATGTTTTGCCTTGGACCAATGAAAAACTGGACCAATGAAGCACTGGTTCCCAACTCATACTTGGAAAATACTGATATATGCATCATCTAGGCAGGCAAGTGAGCGTTTAATAACTATTGGGTTGTTGGAAAAGTCATGACATATTTTTCCTATGTTTTTCATTGCAAAAATGCATCATGATTTTTCTAACAACCCAATATATTTGCTACTTAATTCCTTCTCAAACCATCTAAAAAATAAACAAAGATTTTCCTATATATTTCTTTCTATTCCTAAAAAAGGTCAAGTCTGTCTATTGTCAAACGCCAACAAAAGCACCTTGAGCCCTTGCTGAAGATGATATTATAGTTTGTTATTAGCGCATAAATTGGAACCTACAGCATACCTGTTAAATTGAACTGCTCATATCTTTTAATAAATACAAGAAAAGTTAAGCCTCTAATTACAGGCAGAAATAATCACCTTCTTCTAGTAATTAAAAAAAAAAGATACATTGGCATGGTTAAATGCATCTGTAAAAACTGGTAATGATGACCAAAAATTAAATGTCCACGTTAGACATATCCCACTCAATCTCGTATTTAGCTCTCTTCCCTTTTTACCTTCTAAGAGTCCCTTGTCTTTTTTTGGTAAGATTCTTAGAAACTCTGGTCCTCCCTAAGAATAACTACAATCTCGGCAGTTTTACCTTATTATCCAGAAGCCACCGCCAAAGTCAGGCCTTAGGTTGAGACTATGAGAGACGCCCAAGACTGGGTTCACTGAGTTTGAATTGGCTGGATCCAAAGTCACACTTCGTTTCCTCAATGCCCAAGAGTTTTCCCACACTTCCATGAGTTGAAAATGGAAGATCCATGAGTAGTATGATGGTTGTGAGAGGCTGGTCCTTACCTATTTGATCTATATTTTCCAAGTCAGTTATCTGTTTTATTCTTTTCAATAAGGTGCTTTGTTAAATAAATAGACAACGCGATTTAATTTATCTACCTTTGTAAGACTAGTTATCCTGAATTTAGAATTGGAAAATAGACCACTATACCAAGACATCTTTTTTATTAATTAAAATATAATCATCATAAGTATTGTAATTATTCCCTTTATTTATATTTTCTTCCCTTGATGAAAATATTCACACGTCTACAGGAGAGTTTCTGGTCATTATAAACAGGAGTTTATATAACATAGAACGTTGTCATGTTTTAAATCAACATGTACATTTTGTATTTGGCTTTATTTACTTACTAACTTATGTGTACTTTCCCAACTATTGACAATGTTTCAATTTATCACTTTAGAATGACTACATTATCAAATTTAAATAAAGTCTATAGATCAGGGTTCTCAACCTGTGGGGGTCGAACAACCCTTGCACAGGGGTCGCCAGGTACTCGTATGTGGGCGTATCTGCATGTGGGCCTGGAGACGGATAGAGGAGCGGTGTCTCGGTTCCTAAGACCATCGAAAATATGTGTTTTCCGATGGTCTTAGGCGACCCCTGTGAAAGGTTGAGAAC
>NW_017731491.1:1556683-1578541 GCF_001890085.2 Hipposideros armiger | reverse complement strand
CAGTGGGTTGCCATGGGCTACCGTGTGTAGCCAGCAGCCAGCGTGAGCGGCCAGCAGCTGCAGTGAGCGGCCGTCCAGAAGCCGGCGACTAATCTGCCTCACCCGGGAAGAGCTCAATGATGGTGCCAACTTGGGCCAGTGAAGCAACGTCCTCCACAACTAGACTAAGGAACAAAAGGACAGCAACTTGTCTGTTCCCCTTCCCCCAATTCCCCAGCACTGTTCCCATCCCCCCAATTCCCCAATACAAATCTTTAAAATAAAAATGTGGGGAGATGGTGCCAGTGGCCTAGTAAATAACCCAGAGACAGTAGTGGAGCCCTTAAGAAATGGCACATCACCAAAACCCTAGATGGCCCTGAGGACAACAGAGTGTGGGATAACACAGACATCCTGGCCTGAGTAAAAAAATGGGGTTAGAACTTGATGTTCCTGGTTTTGATAAAGCACTGTAGTTATGTTAGCTGTCACCACTGGCGGGAGCTGGGAGATGGGTTCACAGGACCTCTGTACTCTGCAACTTCTAAAAGGAGTTTTAGGAATATCTTAACCTATTTTACTTTGCTTCTATTTTCCTTTTTATGTATGCATGAAAGTGATGATAAAACTCTCTAAGTCTGAAGAGCTCATTCAGTGTTAAGTATAAAAATAGATTCTAAGCGATAAAAGAAAATGGCTACACGACATTCTGACAAAATCATCAGTCTTCCACAGGCCCTGAGCTTGAGGGGGCCCCACAGAACACTCTGAATCTGGCACACCCGAGAGCTGCAAAATCAGACAGAGCAGGCAGCCCAACCCCATCCGCAGGTGACTCTGCTCCGCCCCGCCTCTGCCCACTAATGCCGCTGCTGGCAGTGGGGAGAGACCTGTCACCAAAGCTCTACTCCAGGTCCTTCTGCAGCGCTTTTAGTGTGCACTGAAAACAAGAAGGGGACAATGGCAGACACTGACTGAAGCGTCCTTTTTCCTTTTTACCCCATAGGACTGCCTCCTGCCATAGCTGCTTTACAAATGTGCTCATATTTAGATAATAGGTGCTGGAACTTCATCGCAAACTGGTGTCTCCCTTTGCACTGCCCAGCTCCCCAAAGGGTTGACTCTCAGCTTAAAGCGTATACTAAGTCATTTAGCAGTAGCATTCAGGCTGGGTTTCTGAGTGTGTGAATTCCGTCCAAAAGCTGCAGATGTTTAAGCTATTTCCTCCTGGAGTTCGATGGAATAATAAAAGGTTACTGTTGTCACAGTAAGGAGGTCTGCAGCTGGTCCCATTTCCTTTTATTACTATCCAATGTAAACAGATTAAATCTAACTGCTCGGATCACCAGAAGGGTACATTTTTAACCAGAAATTCCTTATTTCTTTTTCCTCTTTCTTTTCTACGTTGAGCACCTTCAATCTCTTTTCATGGGCCATTTTTATCATTGGGAATATGCTGGAAGCTGATTGTTCAAACTAAATACCTCTTTGCAAGTTCACTCTCCCTTCTCAATAGCTAAAAATGCAGTAGTGAGAAGGGAATGACCCTTACCTTGAGGGCAAACTGTCTACTGATTGCCTTGCGGCCATGGGCAGGGACAACCAGCACTGCTGCTAGGGCTCCCCGCTCCCACCGCCTCTGGGCAAGCTCACCACTAGCATCCAGTGAACTTCCTCCCCAGTGTCCCACAGGCTCCTGTGCACCCAGCTCCAGAAGCTAATTAAGTGGTTGAGAAAAAGGAGATCCTGGAGCTCCCACCTAATCGATCATAAACCAGATAAGCTTGGGGGACAGTATGTGAGGAGGCATTAGTCACTGGGTGTAAGTTTTATTACTAACAAGCAACAGCTCATGAAATTGCAGGTGGATCATCGAGTCCAGGGGTTTTCAGTACTTTCTTTGTAAACAGACCTAACACACCTGGTTCAAAAGAAATTTTACCTGGAAGTCCACAATAAAAGTGACTCATAATAGAGCTGCTCTGCTTGGAGGGACCTAGCACCCTGGTCCTGGTCTCCTCCCAACTCCCCACAGTAATATCTGATGGGGCACCAAGGAATACAGTCTGAAAGCGATTAGCTCGCTCTAAAGATGAAGAAACTAGAGAAGTCTAGAGAGAGTAAGAAAACCTACCTAAGGTCACATGGTCAGTTAGTGACAGACCAGAGTCTGCCATTTTCCCCACCATGTGACACTGCTTCACCCCGTGTATCTGTGTTCTGTGTCCTTAGAATGAGTAGGTCTTGGGCTTTACAACAATAACCTTGAGCTTCCGGAATGAGCAGAAACTTCCGTGAGAATGAAAAATCATATTTTACATGGCAGAACTGATTTCACAGGTAACGGGGGACTCTATCCTAACTCAATTTAATCGCATCCAGGGATGACGAGCTAAAGGGATAACTTTCCACCGCAACACTATGAGCACGATTGTCCAACTACCCAATTCTGGACATGACAATGGCAGTCCCCAGCACTGGGGAGACAGGAGGGCCTTGAAAATGGCACAACTACACGAAGCAAGCTCAGAGGGGGCAGGGGACCGCGTGTGAGAGGGGGTGCACCAGAAGCATGAGCTCTGCATCCAGACTCCTCCTTCCCATCCCAGTCCTTCCTCCCAAAATGTGACAGGTGCTTTTTTAAAGTAATTTTTTATTTTTCAATTACCACTGACATGCAATATTATATGAGTTTCAGGTGTACAACATAGCGAACATAGTGATTAGATATTCATATAACTTAGGAAGTGGTAAATCTAGTGCCCATCTGACATCATACAGTTATTACAATATTATTGACTGTATTTCCTATGCTGTACTTTACATCCCCATGACTATTTTATGAGTACCAATTTGTACTTTTTTTTTTTTTTTAAGATTTTTATTAGGGAATTGGGGGAAGGGGAACAGACAAGTTGCTGTCCTTTTGTTCTTCAGTCTAGTTGTGGAGGACGTTGCTTCACTGGCCCAAGTTGGCACCATCATTGCGCTCTTCCTGGGAGAGGCAGATCAGTCGCCGGCTTCTGGACGGCCGCTCACTGCGGCTGCTGGCCGCTCACGCTGGCTGCTGGCTACACATGGTAGCCCATGGCAACCCACTGCCACAGGGGCTGCAGCCTACACCGTCGCCGACGACTCACGGCAGCCCAGCTCCAGGATGAGCTGTTGTTCAGCATCTTAGCTATAGAGGAGGCAGTGTCACTGGCCCTCATATGTGGGATCCGAACCGGGGCCCTCTGGCGTCCCAAGCCAGCTCTTAACCATCGCGCCACTCGGCCAACCCCACCCCATGTCTTTTGATTGGAGCATTAAATCCATTTACATTAAAAGTAATTGTTGATAGATATATAGTAATTGCCATTTTATTCTTCATATTTTTTATCTTTTTCTTCATCTTAAAGAAGTCCCTCTAACATTCCTTGTAATACTGGTTTGGTGGTGATGAATTCCTTTAGCTTTTTCTTGTCTGGAAAACTCTTATCTGTCCTTCTAAATAATAGCTTTACTGGTTAGAATAATCTTGGTTGTAGGTCCTTGCTTTTCATCACTTTGAATGTTTTGTGCCAATCCCTTCTGGCCTGTGAAGTTTCTGTTGAAAAATCAGCTGACAGTCTTCTGGGAGCTCCCTTGTAGGTAATGAACTGCTTTTCTCTTGCTGCTTTTGGCATTTTAAGTAGGATGTGCCTTGGTGTGGGCCTCTTTGGGTTCATCTTGTTTGGGACTCTGGGCTTCCGGGGCTTGAATATCCATTTCCTTTGCCAGGTTAGGAAAGCTTTCTGTCATTATTTCTTCAAATAGATTTTTCAATTCCTTGTTCTCTCTCTTCTCCTACTCGTACCTCTATGATGTGAATGTTGATATGTTTGATATCGTCCCAGAGGCCCCTTAAACTATCCTCATTTTTTTGAATTCTTTTTTCTTTTGCTGTTCTGATTGGGTGTTTTCTGCTACCTTATCTTCCAAATCGATTCAATCTGCTTTATTTAATTTACTTCTATTCCTTCTAATGTATTATTCTTCATTTAAGTTACTGTATCTTCATTTCTGACTGGTTCTTTTTTATGTTCCCTATCTCTTTATTAAAGTTCTCCCTGAGATCACTGAGCATCCTTATACCCAGTGTTTTAACTCTGCATCTGGTAGACTGCTTATCTCCGTTTTGTTTAGTTCTTATTCTGGAGTTTTGTTCTGTTCTTTCATTTAGGACATGTTTCTTTGTCTCTTCATTTGGACTGCCTCCCTGTGTTTGTTTTTATGTATTAGGTAGAGCTGCTATGTCTCCTGGTCTTGGTAGAGTGGCCTAATATAGTAGGTGTCTGGTGGGGCTCAGTGGTACAGTCTCCCTGGTCATCTCAGCCATGTGCTCCAGGTGTGTCCTATGTGGGTGTGTGCCCTCATGTTGTAATTGAGCCTTGATTTTTGTTGGTACATCAAAGGGAGGGATTGACCCTCAGGCTGATTGGTTGTGAGGGCTGGCCATGACTACAGTGGAGGAGGTATTGTGTAGGGGCTGATCCTACGGAGCAGGATTCACTTTAGTAGGGCTCTGGTGCCTTCCCAGTCTGCCCTTTGGGTACATTGTTTGTGGAGGTAGTGCTCTTGTGTGGGCTGAAACTGGCCACTGGGTGTGTTGGTTCTGGGGCCTCCTGGGAGGGGCTCTGGTGCAAGCCAAGATAAGCCGCAGCCTGTGCCCTTTCTGTGGCCACTTGATACGAGCTACAAAGTGATCTGTAGATCGTTGCCACTTGTGCTGGGCTTGGAGGTGTCTGGGAGAGGCTAGGCTGCAAATTGGAGCCAGCTGCTGCGAGTGACGAGCTTGGGGTTGTTTAGCAAAAGGTACAGGGTACATCGAGGCCAGATGCTACTTGCTTGTGGTTTGTGAACCTTTGAGTGATTTTAGGCAAGTCCACAGCATGAGCCAAGACAGGCTGTTTGTGTGAAAAAGCCACTAGAAGAAGCTCGGGTCGGCCCACAAATTGCGTGGGGGAGGGTCTCAGGGAATCACCTGGGTGGGGTGACTAGCATTAGCCAGGATGACGGAAACTCAGATATGGTGACTGCCTGGGTCTGTATGCTGGGAAGGGATGGGTTCAAGAAAAGAACAATGGCTTCTGCCAGCACTTCTGTCTGGGAGAAAGCTGCCCCTCTACCCCTTGCCCTGAAGCCAGACAATTCAGTTCTTCCCCATATGTCCCTGGCACCTTTCTAGCTGCTGCCCCAGTGCTGGAGAGTGAGTCCATCAGGGAATAAGTCCATGGGCGGTCCCTTTATGAGGAGCATCTAGGATTGCAGCTGCCCTCGGGCTCACTCAGCCACAATCTCTGCTGGTTTTCACAGTCAGAAGTTATGGGGGCTTCTCTCCCCCGCACCGGAACCCTGGGCTGGGGAGGCTGGTGTGGGTCTGGGTCCCCTTGCTCCTCAGGGGAGACCTTCGCAGCTGAGATATCCCTCCCGATTTTTAACTGCCACACGTGGGTGCGGGCAGCTCGTTCTGCATCTCTGCTTCTCCTACCAGTCTTGAAGTGGCTTCTGCTGTATATCTGTAGTTACAGAACTTCTGTTCAGACTTCAGGCAATTCTCAATGATGGCTGTTCTGTAGCGTAGTTATAATTCTGATGTGGTTGCAGGAGGAGGCGAACACAGCATTTACCTACTCTGCTCTGGAGATAGGGTCTTTCAAGAGATGCGATTCTTCAGTTAGAAAAAAATCTTTTGTGCTCGCTTCAGCAGCACATATACTAAAATTGGAACGATACAGAGAGGATTAGCATGGCCCCTGTGTAAGGATGACACGCAAATTTGTGAAGTGTTCCATATTAAAAAAAAAAAAAAGAAAAAAAATCTTTTGTTTTCTCCCATGCTAGCTGATAGGATGTTTTTAAATCCATTACTGCTAATCCCACAGACCTCTGGGATACAGCCTCAAAGTATCCCTTCAGTTTTATTCATTCACTTTTATTCATGGGATTCATTTCTATGTCCTCTACTTTTCATGCAGACATCACAGTGTAGTCAAAAGAGTGCCAGGAAAAGAATTCTAGTCTCTGACGTCTAGGCCCGGCTTCCAATCCTAGCTCTTCCACTTCCAGACTCTGTAACCCTGGGCAAATCACTTAACCTCTCTGAGCTGCAGGCATTGCAGCTCATATAAAATCCTATAAAATGAGAGGCAGGCACTGTGAAGACGAAATGAAATGGAGCATGTAAAAGCCTTTTTAAACTATAAAGCACCATAAAAACGCGAGGTGTTCATGTCATTACAATTATTTAATCAATGGACCAGACACATGTTACTGCATCACTTCAGAACTGCTCCTGGAAATTCTGGTTTCTTGGCTTCTGCCAGGATTGTACACCCTCACTGGGCTAGGAATGTAGGGTTAGCTGCAAAGAGCATGGCTACAGGTTTCCCAGAGCTGGTCCTCCCAACCAGCCTCCCTTTCGGTAGTGTCTGGAGCAAAACAATACTATAAAATAATCAGTTAGAAGCCAGGTGTAGAAAATTAAGAAGAATAACTAATCCAGACAGGAAAAGCTCTGATTTATTGCTCTTGTCATAAAGTGGCAGTGAAACAAAAACACCATTCTGTAGGATGAAGGGAGAGGAAATTTAGAGTTGGACAGAAAAATCCAAAGGAAATGAAAGTGCTAGTGTGCTTTGAAAAGTAACTCTCCAAATATGCTATTGGTCACCTTGATGTTTCCAGGCCTCCTCAATGGCTTCCAGACCTAAAGAGATCAGCTTACATGGAGTGGAGGCCTCTCCTAGCTGATGGTGCTGCTGACTTCACTGGGGATCTTTCCGCCTCTCACATCATCACCGGACCAGATGAGAGCACAACTGAAAGCTAAGCTGACAAGTGCAGGAGATGATGAACGAAGCAGGGCACAATTCTGCTGCCCCATCACATGGGCTAATTAAGCTTGTGTGCGTTGCTAATTCCAGTGGTGAGGTTCTTCAGGAGCAGAGGGGTGTGGCAGGAAAGGTTGCTCTTTTGCTCAGCCTTCTAAATGCACTTTCAGATAAAGACTTTCTATAAAGACCACCAAAGTTGTAATCTTTGAATGTGGTCAACAGCCAAAGAATCCTATTTAGAGTGAGCAGACCCATCTTTAGAAACAAACAGTAGGCAGGTTGCACATGGAAATGCAAACCAGACTTACTTGGTCTAAATCTCCTTTCTCCATTGCCAGTTCCTCCATCTCTGGTGTTGGTTCATCTTCCAGGAAGGGATTGGTGGATAGGAGTGGAGACTCGAGTTTTTTCTGTTAAGAAAACATGAGAAAGAGATAAGTCTTTTCTGTGCTTTCCCCATTGATAGGCTTTTTCCAGGATTCTCCCACAGCTGGATCATGAAATCTGATCTACTAAAGCAAGAACTGAGACAACACGGACCACATTCTCACCTCTAGGCCTTCACATTGCTTTTCCATCTTTTTAAAACCTTACTGCCCACCCCACCCGGCCCCAATCCCAATCTGGCTAAAATTCTCACTCATCCTTCAATTTTCAAATTAGAAGTCCATTCTTCTGGGAAGCCTTGCCCAACTGTCCAGTTAGGGTTAGATGTCCTTGACACATGCTCCCATCCCACCCAGTACATCCCTACCAAAATATGTATTAAACTATTGCAATGGCCATTTATTTGTCTTCTGCTACCGAGAGTCCACGACAGCAAGGATTGTGCCTGCCTTATTCCACATCCCAACTCTGGTGCCTGGCGTGTAATGAGTGCTCCATAAATAAGAATGAGGGCTGGCCGAGTGGCGTGATGGTTAAGAACTGGCTTGGGATGCCAGAGGGCCCCGGTTCGGATCCCCCCCCCCCAAAAAAAGTAAAAGCATAAATAAGAATGAATCAAAATGCCAGGTGGGTTTGAATTCCAGAACAAACTATAAAGCTAATCTTATGTGTTCCAGATTACAGACAGAAATCCCTTCCCAAATAAGTCCTATTACAACCACCACAATAAAAATCTCCTTGAGAAAAATTACTTCCCAGCTCCTGCATATGACCACTCTTTCAGAATATATCATTGAGTGAGACCACAGGCCAGTGGGAAAGCTGGAGGCGGGAGATGTGGGTTTGAGCTCCAACTCTGCAGCGTTGGCCAAATCATCTTGCTTCTCTGAGCCACAGCAGCCTCATCTGCTGAACAAGGATACAGTCACAAGACTCCTTGAGAGATCAAATGTGATAAAGTGTGTGAAATCCTAGAAGAAGCGCATGAGACGTATAAGGGACACTGGTGATGATAATTCCAGTGCAACAACAGAATTGAGGCAGCTCTTTGGAATTTTTTTTTTTTTTACAAATTTGATCTCGAGATGTTGTTTATGCCAGGGAGCTGGGAGTTCCAGCAGAAAGGGGACTAAGTGGACCAGCAGGATAAAAGGAATTGGCTGGTGCTGGGATGAGAGGAAGGGGCAAGGAACTACTCTCTGGAAACAAGAAGCCAGGTGGAGAGGAAGTTTCTAAAATATGCTTGTGCATTTTAGCATATTATCAGTGGGGCAGCTTGAACTGACCCCTAAGCCAAGAGGGACAGATGGACTACAGCGTGAATGACTTTGTCAAATGCCAGGATATCCGCTGAAGATATTACGGAAAAAAAAAAACCACCCCAGAAAAATAATAAAATTTAAACACAAAAAACAAGACCCACACCTGTGTCTGGTTTAGGCTTTCAAACAATTCTGCTTACACTCACGTAAACTACTTAATTCTTGGCCAAGACACTTGGATGCTATTATATAGCTAGACAGAGCCTCAGTGTATGAAGAAAGCCTTGTGATTAATGCATTAGCTCAAGGTAATCATTAGTAGGATAATGATTTTTGTGGTCTCCTGCTGAGAAACAATATGGTTTAACAACCAAGCAAACATTTGAAATCTACACACTCCAAACTTTGGCTTCTTTGCCTGATGTGGAAAGAAAAAAAAAAATCCCTATAAACTTAGAGCTATTTAAGTTTATTTTTAGAATGAGGCTATTTTTAGAAAGAAATGTTTCTTTGAAAACTATTTCTAAGCTTTAGTTGTCTCTGTAAGGGTTGCTGGCAGTTTAGGGAGAGGGGAATGGAGAGAAGGGAAATCTACAAAGCCTAGGCTTCAACAACAAGAAAAGTGAGTTAATAGTGTTGGACTCCTGAACTTTCTGGCTCAACAGTGGGTTTGGGGAATCACACCGTGGAGCTGAATCTCTAGGATTCCAAGTCTTTTGGTCCTTGGGAAATGTGAAGAGCAAGTCAGTCACTGAAATTAAAAGCTCGGTTCAAAATCACTCAGTAACAGAAACAGGACTTCAATTTTTGAACTTATTATTCCTCATCTATAGCTAGGTCGACCAGAGTTGATAATAATGCCTCACAATTACACACAAGTGGGCCTCATTTTAAAAACAATGTGTTATGGAAATTATGACAAAAAGTGGACATCGGCGAGGTAGACTGAGGGTGTTGCTGGACTCCATGCTTACTGATGGAGTGTCCGATGGAGGGTTGTAAGCAGTAAGAAGCAAAACATAAAAGGCAGCATTGAAAAGGCATATGGGGCAGTAGAGCGTGGGCCGCTCGCTCAGTGTTACAGGTCAGAAGAGTCCCAAGGTTTCTTTCCTATTCCCACCGTCTGTCTCTGTTAACATCCTGATGTGATTCCTGAGGGAGTCATGGGCACTGAGGAACTCCTTGCTCATGCGTCTGAGGCATACAAGTTCCAACTGTGGACCAAGTTGATGCAAGAAAAGTGATTCGTACCTCCATTCATCCACTAACAAATGGACGTGCCGGGTACTTCGAGTAAAGCAGTGGGCAGACAGACCATCCTCAGCCCGCATAAAGATTATGGTGGGGGAGAAAGACTTTAATCAAATAGTCACACAAACATGTGATGAGCACCAGGCAGGACAAATTGGGGTTGTTGTGAAAGATGCAACAGAGAGTCACAGAAAACTTCCCCAAGGAAATGATGTTTGAGCCAGAGCTGAGCGTCTCCTCTGTTCCGGGCTTACTCTGTACCCTGAGTAAGGTGGATAAAAGGGGGTGTGATGAGAATAAAATGTAGGACTTGGAGTGGGCTGGGGGCGTCTTCATACTGGATATATACATAAAGATCAGAGAAGGCCTCTTTGAGCAGAGGAGAAGGGCCAGTCAGGCAAAGATCTGGGGAAGAGCTTTCTCAGCAGGGGACCCTGTGTAAAGGCTGCAATGAGGTTGGTGTGTGTGAGGGGCAGAAAGGACAGAGACAGCAGGAGCCCAATCATGGGCCATCTTAAAGGTTAACACTTTCTCCTCATTGCGACTGGTCATCAGTGGGAGTTTCAAAACAGGGAAGTGATATGATCTAGTTTAGATTTTTAAAATATCATTCCACTGCCGTGGGAGAATGGACTGGAACGAAGGCAAGATCAGCTTCAGTAAGAGACTGCAGAAGCGTTTCAAGCAAGAGCTGATAGGGGAACAGACAGCGCTAGTGTTGTGGAGATAGAAAACAGTGGCCAGGTTTGGGGCATATTTAGGAGATAAGGTCAAGAGGATTTGTTGAGGGAGTGGATGTGAGGGTGGAAGAAGGAAAGGAATCAAGGATCATTCACTCTTTGGCCCGAGCAACTGTCTGGCTGATGTTACCGTTAGCTCAGTAATACACCCTGGGTTCGAGTCCAGGCCCTGTCACTTGGGTGCACTGCTGACCTTCTCCAAGCCTCAGTTCTTCTATCTGCAATGCGAAGGGATATTAATATCCACCGCACAGAGCTGTCATGAGGATTCAGCGAGCTAATGTACGTAAAGCATGAGACAGGTATATAAGGCAGCTGAACACAACGCCTGGCACGCAGGGAAAGCTGGGTGAGTGGGGGTGCCCGTTAGTATTTAACAGGGGCAGGCAACGAAAAGAGGAAGAACTGCGGTTGTGCCTCTCGATACAGCAACTCTCAGAAGGAGAAGGAGTGGGAGCGCAGGGCTAAGAAGTCTCGTAAAAAGAATTCCTTTTGATCACAAGTAAGATCCTGTCCCTGCTACTTTGTCTCTTTGGGAAAGCTCCAGGAAATGAAAGCAATGGGTGCATTAGATGACAAGGCAAATGCACACTGAGCTTCTCCCTTCCTCCCTGGTCTCCAGCGAAGCCCCTCAAGTACCGCGCGGACCACATGGCTATTGGTAAATGTGACATTACAAAGCCCTGAGGACGGATATAGACTCCTGCTATTTAGAGCGCTACATTACTGCTAAGATTAATTTGCTGTGATGAAAGAACAAGGTTTTGCAGAGAGCGATTGGCGGCAAGGCCCAGCCTTCTGTGCGAGCGAGCCCTGTTGCCGGGGCCAACCAGACCACACTTCTCATTCTCGCTTTGCAGCTGTCATAAACCATAGAGAATTACAAGTTTGGCTTTGGATTTTAAATAACTCAAATGACATAGTCCATGAGCTCTGGGGCTGCTCAATGAAACCAAAAATTTGCCAAGAAATGAACAACTTTCCAATTTTAAAAGCTTTTTTATGGTTGTTGCTGTGACAGTGGATTTCAAGTCTACACAGGAAAGAAAAATTCTTCATATAGTAAGTTAATTCCTACCAATTAAACCACATGGGATTGCCAACATGTCCAAAACAGTAAGGGCCACAGGACAGCCAAGCCAAGTTTTTGTTAGGAAGAGAGAACCTGGCTTTAGTCGGTAGTATAGCCATATCTGGGTCTGCCTGCACAAATCCACTTCTGAGGCCCTAGCTGGACACCTCAAATGATCAAAGAAGGAATTCTGAAATTCAAGACTCATCTGTTTCCTTTCCTAGAGGAGAAAGCTTTCAGTTATGAAATGAAAGTTCCGCAGTTTCTGCATTTCTTATTCCATAAATGCTTTACTTCAGCTCAATTCCTGTGTCTGTCCTTGAAGAGATGGCCAGGAGGCTTCAGCTGATAGGACTGTGGGCACAGCATGAAGCACAACTGACTTACTATTGCTGGCACCCCCTCTTGGTACCACCATGTTCATCTCTGATATTGTGACAGTTATGGATTGGTTTCTTTCTCTTGCTAGACCATAAGCATCTGTCTTACTCCATGTTTCATCTTTCCCCAAGTCCCTGCACAAAGAGGGAGCTTGAAAACGTTTGTGAATCAATGCTGATCCTATGAGAAGCACTTAATAAAATCCTCTTCAGACATATCGGCAACATTTTCTATAAACAAAGCAAAAAAGCCTGTGAGTGAGTATGTGAGTGTGTGTGTGTGTGTGTGTGTAAGAGAGTCTCAAAATCACACCCCAAACTATTAAGCAGTAGACATCTCTGAGGAGAGGGATTTAGAGTAGTCGAGAAGGAAGAGATTGTTTTTTTAAAATA
This sequence comes from Hipposideros armiger, assembly GCF_001890085.2. Classification (NCBI taxonomy): domain Eukaryota; kingdom Metazoa; phylum Chordata; class Mammalia; order Chiroptera; family Hipposideridae; genus Hipposideros; species Hipposideros armiger. The sequence goes on along the minus strand of NW_017731491.1, from coordinate 1,566,220 downwards.
TTTTATTCTCTTTGAGCTTTCACAAGCATGTATTTCTCTCTCTCTCTCTCTCTCTCTCTCTCTCTGTCTGTCTCTGGTAGACAAATTACGTATCTGTAGAGTGAAGATGATTTATAACTAAACTCAGACAGTATTTTCTAAAACCCTTACTATTTTAAAATTGTGATATAACATAAAAGTCACCATTTTAAGATGATTTACAATTCAGTGGTTTTTAATACATGCACAAGGTTGTGCCACCATCACCACTATCTAAGCCCAGAACATTTTTCACCCCAAAAGAAACCCTATGTCCACTAGCTGTCACTTCCCAATCCACCCCGCCCCCACCCCCATTCCCTCAGCCCTAGGCAGCTACTTATCTACTTTCTGTCTTTTATGGATTTGCCTATACTGGACATTTCATATAAATGGAGTCATATAGTAGGTGGCCGTTTGTGTCTGGCTTCAATTAGTATAGTGTTTTCAAGGTTCATCCGTGTTGTAATATGTGTCAGTGCTTCAGTCCTCTTGATGGCTGACTAATACTCCATCATGGATATAACACATTTGTGTACAAGTGTTTGTATGAACATATGAGAATTTTCAATTCTCTTGGGGACGTACCTAGGAGTGGAAGCATGTGTTACTCTCATAATTAAAAAAAAAAACATTTTCAGATCGCTTTGTCTTTATCTGGCGGAGTTAGCCCTTTACATTAGTCATGAGTACTTTAGCACAAAAAAATGCACTAAAACAAAGAGTGACTATTTCTTCTGAATCTTAATAAACCATCACTAATATCAAGACTCAGTGATGGGAGAGACTAAGCCGGTATATTCATAAGAGACAAGAATACAGAAAGCAGTTTAAAACACAGACTACCTTAAACTTGAAAACGCTCCTACCTTTTGACCCTATAATTCCACTGGTATCGTAAGAAAATAATCTCACAGGTGAACAAAGACTTGTTCACAAAAATGTTCACTGTGGCCTTACTTATAAAAGTGAAAAAAATGACTAAGGGTCCAACAAGAAAAGGATAGTTAGGGAAACTATGGAACATCTGTATAATGAAATATTATTTAGTGATTGAGAAAGCACTTAAGATAAGACATATGAACAAAAGTAGGATATAAAATTATACTATTTACACATCATACATAAAAATTAACTCAAAATGGATCAAAGAGCTAAATGTAAGAGCTAAAATGATAAAACTCTTAGAACAAAGCATAAGTAAATGTTTGTGACCTTGGACTCCTAGAAGAAAACATAGGCAGTAAATTCTTTGACGTCAGTTTTAGCAATATCTTTTTGGATACGTCTCCCTAGGCAAGGGCAACAAAAGTAAAAGTAAACAAATAGCATTGCATTCAATTAAAAAGTTTTTGCACAGTGAAGGAAACCATCAACAAAAGAAAAAAGCAAGCCACTGAATGGGAGAAGGCGTTTGCAAATGACACATCCAATAAGGGGTTAATATCCAAAGTATATAAAGAACTCATATAACTCAACATCAAAATAACAATTAGATTTAAAAATGGACAGAGGACCTGAACACACATTTTTCCAAAGAGGACAGATGTCACTAATCATCAGGCAAACACAAATCAAAACCACGGTGAGCTATCACCTCACACTTGTCAGAATGGCTATCATCAGTAAGACAACAAAGAGTTAAGTGTTGGTGAGACTGTAGAGAAAAGGAAACCCTAGTTGAGTAGCTGTTTTGTGTACCTAAAACTAATACAATACTGTATATTAACTATATTTAATTTAAAAAAATGTTTGTGACCTTGATTATGACATCAAAACTCAAATAACAAAAAAAGAGAAAATATTGAACTTCATTAAAATTGAAAACTTTTGTACATCAAAGGACACTATTAAGAAAGTTAAAAAGGGACGGCCGAGTGGCGCGATGGTTAAGAACTCGCTTGGGATGCCAGAGGGCCCCGGTTCGGATCCCACATATGAGGGCCAGTGACACTGGCCCTCCACAGCTAAGATGCTGAACAACAGCTCAACCTGGAGCTGGGCTGCCATGAGTCGCTGGCGACGGCGTGGGCTGCAGTCCCTGTGGCAGTGGATTGCCATGGGCTACCGTGTGTGGCCAGCAGCCAGCGTGAGCGGCCAGCAGCCGCAGTGAGTGGCCGTCCAGAAGCCGGCGACTGATCTGCCTCGCCAGAGAAGAGCGCAATGATGGTGCCAACTTGGGCCAGTGAAGCAACATTCTCCACAACTAGATTGAAGAACAAAACGACAGCAACTTGTCTGTTCCCCTTTCCCCAATTCCCCAGCGCTGTTCCCATCCCCCCAATTCCCCAATAAAAATCTTTAAAAAAAAAAAAAAAAAAAGTTAAAAAAAGACAAGCCATAGAATGGGAGAAAATATTTGAGAATCACGTATCTGATATATGGTAAGATATATAAAGAATATATAGAATATATTGAGAATATTAAAAAAATTCCTACAACTCAATAATAAAAAGACAAACAATCCAACTTAATAATGGGCAAGGACTTGACAGACATTTCTCTAAAGAAGATATACAAATGGCCACAAAGCACATGAAAAAAAAGTTCTATGTCATTAGGAAAATGCAAATCAAAATCACAATGAGATACTACTTTACACCCATGACGATGGCTATAATGAAGAAAACAAACAAACAAACAAAATCCAGAAAATAGGGCCGGCCGAGTGGCTCAGTTGGTTAAGAGCGTGAGCTCTGAGCAACAGCGTTGCCGGTTTGATTCCCACATGGGCCAGTGAGCTGCGTCCGAGCTGAGCTGCTGCCTGAGCTGCCGCTGAGCTGCCCACAGGTGGTAGGGTGGCTCAACTGGTGAGAGCACATGCTCCTAACAACAGGTTGCTGGTTCGACTCCCGCATGGGATGGTGGGCTATGCCCACCTGCAACTAAGATTGAGCACTGCACCTTGAGCTGAGCAGCCGCGAGCTGCCGATGGGCAGCCGGCTGGCGACTGGACTTGGAGCTGAGCTAGCTGCAACCTCCACAACTAAGACTGAAGGACAACACCTTGGCTATTTCCCTTCCCCAATCCCCCAACACTGTTCCCCTTCCCCAATTCCCCAATAAAACCTTTAAAAAAAACCCCCACTAAATAACAAAGAATGTAGAAAAATCAGAACTCGCCTACACTGGTAGTGGGAATGTAAAATGGTGCAGCTTCTGTAGAAAACGATTTGGCGGTTCCTCAAGAAGTTAAACACAGAGTTACAATATAACCCAGCAATTCCTCTCCCGGATGTAATTCCAAGAGAACTGAAAACATATGTTCACACAAAAACAAGTACACAAGGAAACAACTCAAATGTGTGTTAACTGACATTGGATAAATGAATTGCATCGCCATATAATGGAATATTATTCAGCCATAAAAAGGGCTGAAGTACCGATACATGATTTACAATGGACAAACCTTGAAAACACTATGTGACGTGGAGGAAGCCAGGCACAGAGGCCATAATCATATGATTCCATTTACATAAAAAGTCAAGCATAGGCTAAGCCATAAAGACAGAAAGGAGATGAGTAGTTGCCTGGGGCTGGGGGGAAGGAGGAAATTGGAAGCAACTGTTGCGGGGGAGGGAGTTCTTTTGGGGGCAATGAAAATATTCTGGCATTAGATAGTTGGAATGGTGACACAACTTTGTGAATATACTAAAATTAAAATATAAACAAAAAAGGAATTGTACACTTTTAATGGGAAGTTTTATTTTAAATTTTGTTACATGAATTATACTTCAATTTTTTAAAATAAGCAGAGAAAAATATATTTAAAAAGTGCAATTTCAACTGTAGAAAATGTATAAAATGAACACACCAAAATCCTCAGCTGATTGATGAGAAAAGGAAGAATTTTTTTTTCTGCTTTTCTATTCTTGCCTGTAATTTCCATTTTTTCTATTTTGAGCATGTGTTACTTTCCTTTCAGAAACAAACAAATTTATCTCCAATTAGGATGTTATTCAAATGAAGGAATATATTCCTTCACCACCAGATAAAGCATTTATAAAATATCCTGGGGCGGCCAGGTGGCTCAGTTGGTTAGAACGTGAGCTCTGAGCAACAGGGTTGCTAGTTCGATTCCCACATGGGCCAGTGAGCTGTGCCCTCTACAACTAGATTGAAGACAACAACTTGAGCTGAGCTGCAGCTGAGCTGCCGGATGGCTCAGTTGGTTAGAGCGCATGCTGTTAATAATAAAGTTGCCGGTTCGACTCCTGCATGGGATGGTGGGCTGCTCCCCACGCAACTAGATTGAAAATGGCAACTGGACTTGGAACTGAGCTGCGCCCTCCACAACTAAGATTGAAGGACAACAACTTGACTTGGAGCTGATGGATCCTGGAAAAAACACATTGTTCCCTGAAAAAACACATTTTTCCCCAATAAAGTTAAAGAAAAAAAATCTTGAAACACTAAAGGGGGCTCACTGGGTAAGGGAAAGCTATATACTTCTTTGTTTAGGACAGAAGACCTTGTACAGAATTGCCGAGACCCTAGCCCCTCCCCGTCTTACACACTCTCCCTAATGCAGGTGCTAAGTTGGTGGAAGGCTGAGGCGTAGGGTAAGCCACTCTGTGTGGGCTTTCCTAAGTAGTGAGCCTTTTGCAAACACTCTTATGCTCAAATCGGATGGTCAAAAATCATGCCTACAGCTTCTATATTCATAATGTAAATTTTAAAAACTAGGTATGTATAACTGTATATTAAAATGACCCCTATAAGCCAAAGGACAATTCTATTTAGAAAGGCAACTTATGCAATGGCCGAGAAAAGGAGAAACCCAGCTGCATGAAATAGGAAAAAAATTTCATTTTATTATTTTTTTAAAATCCAAATTCATTGAGCCAGTTATAAAAACATAACCTGATCTACTCTGCTTTCACAGAGGCTGACTATAATATTTACCTTGAATGTATAATCACCGAGTCACTAATAATGCATGTGGGTATAGTTTAATCACATCCAGACATCTGCTTTTAATTTCAAGGCATTTTAATTTACAGACTATTTTGAATCTTTCCTAAAGGGGTCAGGAGTTGAGGCAATTAGCAAAAAGCAGTGGCAACTCAATCTTCCAGTAACAGTGACAGCACAGGACGTTATAAACTTGCTAGGGCTAGTACAATAAAAACAAAACAAACCCTGACCTTAAGTTTCTTTCAGTCTACATTTCTATCAGATGTCAAAGTCTCATCTGCCACAAAAGAGCAAAAGTGGACGCATCACACTGATCAGTTAGGAGGAGCTAAGCAGTGGCAGATCTTTCCAGGTGAGCTGTCATCTCTCATGCGCAGTCTCACTGTTTCACTGTTAATCAGACAAGGGTGGAGAGGGGTGGGCTAGGGCGGGTCTCTGGTCGACCTGGCTCCATGGCTGACTTATCTGCTGCATAACTTTCCAAGGAATTCACTAACTTTCTCTGAAATTTGGCATATGTTAAAGGGTATCAAGATATACCTTGGTTCATTTTGTAGTTTATTCTGATAGCCTGAAATAAAACGTTGGCCACAAAAGATTAAAAACAGAACAAAAAAAAAACCCTGAGAGCAAGGCAGCATGAGGAGGAGGTAAAGAGACAGGGAACAGGGGGTTTTCAGGGGGAGTGCCCATCAGAGACTGGGAGTCAGGTCAGTTGGAGCCCTAGACCAGCCCAGGCCAGCCTCTTCCCAGCGTTGCCTGCTGGGAGCATGGTCAGTGGCCACGACTGATCCTACAGGGCCCCTGCTATAGGTGTGGCCTGACTTCGCCCACGGCAAGGTGATGGCAAGACCAAGCTCAAAGTGAACATCACCTACAGCGAGAAGCACGACCTTCGCATCTTCCCACAGCAGGCTGCAGTGAACCGATTCTCCAAGACCTGGCCTGCCTTGTTTAATAGGAGTTCTGCGGCCTAGCTAGAAACTAATCTTTAAGGGAAAATCCTTGAAGGCTATGGAGCAGTCACTGTCAGGGCTTGGAATGCAGAATGGTTGCTGGGTCATGATAATTGGAACAGAAAATGGTCCAGGGGAAGAGTCTGACTTAAAGAAGTTAAATGATTTTTAAGAAATCTGTGGAGAAGACAGCTAACCAATGGGAGCTGAATAAAGAGCTCATGATTCAGGAGGATTTTTCTGGCCAAGGATTTGTAACCTGAAACGCTGTGCAAACTTGATAGGAGAAGAAGCAACAACTGAAAAATTGGAGGAGATATTCGTAAATCAGTTATGGCAGAAAATTTCAAAAAGGAAGGGATTGGTGAAAAAGGTTCAAGTGTTGCTAGGTGACCATGACCAACACCACGGGGCACAGCATCTGCCGGGAGGTGGAAGGCTGCAGTCCAGGAGCCGGGTCCTGGCAGAGCAAGTGGCTGTGGAGCGAGGCCATGATGCCCTGAGACACAGCACCTCCAGCCCCGTCCTCCCTAAGACAGAAGCAGGTTAACAGCCGGCCACCTGTTACTTTCACATCCCTATACCTGTTTTCTACAAAAAAGCACTGTTCTTCGCACACTTACGTACAGCTTCTGCCAGGGTTTCATGGTCTCTACACAGCTGCCCTGTTCAGCAGCCTCACCTTGTCTAGAGGGGCATTTCCTGACCACGTTACTCTGGCTCTTTTGACCTTTGGGGCATTTCCTAGCACCAGAGAGACCTGATGTGTTCTGGGACAGCCCCAAGTTTATAGGCTATCCTGGTCATCAGGTACAGCAGGACCATTTGTTCCCCTGTATCCCTAGAACTTCCTAAATGTGAAACCAAAATCACCAGGAAGTAGGGTCCAGCCAAAGGAGGGGAAGACTGGATCAGAACAGGTGTTTGCCACTAACGCTATTCAAGCATCCTTCATTGGGACCTATTTCCCATACAGTTAGCTGAATCACTGGCTCACAGAGCCTGTCTTTATGGTCTACCAACCATGCCCAGCTGGAAGTCATGGGCACTCAGGGAAGCACTCCCAAGTGGGGCCAGTGCTCAATGCTTAAACTTCTTTGTCCCCAGGCAGATCTCTGTAAGGCTGAACTGAGAGCCATGGGAGTCTGTGCTTGAAACCAGGCCAAAAGCATGGCTTGGGGCAGGGCAGAGGGGAGAGCCAGCATGAGGAAATCAGGTGGGTGCTGACGTTAATCAAACACTTCTCAGGAGAGACACATGCTTCTTTCAGTGGCATTGTTGTCACCTATTTCCTTCTGTGACTTGCATTTTCATTAGTTTTGTGGCCTATTTTTCCCGTGTTACTAAAAAGAAATCAATTCTGAACATGAATTAGCAAGCAGAGGAAAGTGTGTATTATATATATATTTATTAAGTACAGAAAGAGTGCTTTGTGGTTCAGCTGCATTTTATTTTGATAAAGTCATGAGTGGCACTGAATAGGTAGGGCCTTGTGGTCGTGCCTTAAAACCGAGCGCTGGGCCAGCCAGTGGCACGATGGTTAAGAACTGGCTTGGGACGCCAGAAGGCCCCGGTTCGGATCCCACATATGAGGGCCAGTGACACTGCCCTCCACAGCTAAGATGCTGAACAACAGCTCAACCTGGAGCTGGGCTGCTGTGGGTCACCGGCGATGGAATAGGCTGAAGCCCCTGTGGCAGTGGGTTGCCATGGGCTACCATATGTAGCCAGCAGCCAGCGTGAGTGGCCAGCAGCCGCAGTGAGCGGCCGTCCAGGAAGAGCGCAATGATGGTGCCAACTTGGGCCAGTGAAGCAACGTCCTCCACAACTAGACTGAAGAACAAAAGGACAGCAACTTGTTTGTCCCCCTTCCCCAATTCCCCAGCGCTGTTCCCATTCCCCCAATTCCCCAATAAAAATCTTTAAAAAAAAAAAACCAAAAAAACCCCAAAAGAACCGAGCACTGCTGCCACCACTTGTTAGCCCAGTGGTGAGGGACCAGCTCCTGAGGCACCTACTCTGAGACAGGCCCTGGGGGGCAAAGAGGGGGTTACACTGAAGTGCCAAGATTTTAGGACTGGAAGAAGGGTGGGGGCTAGAGAAGGTAGAAGAGGTGAAGGGTAAAGAAGTGAATGGGGGCCGACCGAATGGCTCAGCTGGTTAAGAGCTCGCTCAAGAGTGTGAGCTCTGAGCAACAGGGTCACCAGTTTGATTCCCGGCCCGAGCTGAGCTGCCCCTGAGCTGCTGCTGAGCTGCCAACAGGTGGCAGGATGGCTCAGCTAGGGAAAAAAAAAGAAGTGAATGGGACTCCAGGCCCAATCTCTGCCCTTACTCCCCTGCTTCAATCACAGCAGCTCAGTTTTTCTCTATTTACATATAAGCTGCACAGCCTCAGGTAAGTTGCAAATGAATACAGCACCCATCTTTTCCAGCTGATGAAGCGAAGTAGATTGACTTTAAGCAAATGCACCAGCACACTATGGAACACACAGTGGATGTTCAACATATGTTAGCTATTATTCTCCGTGTGGATTCCACATTAGCGTTTGTTAGAAAGAAAGAGTCTGGAAGTCACTGATTTGGCCCATCCCTCTCATTAAAAAAAAACAAACAGAAAAATAACTTAAAGTATGTAAATGCAAAAAATATGTTTTAAAAGTATGCAACTGATTTTGTATAAGAAAAATTCAAACAAAATACCAGAGTAGAATGAAAAAAAATTCTTCGCTCCTCCACCTACTCTCACTCCAACTTCCTTCCCCAGGGATATCTGCTGTTATTATTTCCAGACCTTTTTCTTACACACTTACATACATAAACATGCTTTTTGCTTTTTACATAACTGGAATTATACCATATGTACTGGCCTACAGTTTACATTTTGCACTTAACATTCTGAGAGGGTTTTTTCCTGTGATAGCACACGTAGATCTATCTCCCATTCTACCACTTTTAAACTTCTGTACACTACTCCACAGGATGGATATACCATATTTTATTTAACCATTCTTCAACGATGGACATATGGAAATCTCTTTTTTTGCTTTTAAGGCTGCAGTTCATCTCTTTCTTGGTACTTTTTTCTCTACATGTGTGGATTTTTTTGTAATTTCTTATATAGATATGAAATTGTTGCCTCACATGGCATGCACATTTAAATTTTTGATACATAATAACAATTTGCTCTCCAAAAAGGCTGTTACAAACTTGTATACTAGCACTAAAATCCTGTATTGTTAGTCTTGTAATTTTTTTGGCCAACCCAATGAATGGAAATTCGTATTTTGTTCTGTTTTTCCATGTTTATTAGCCCACTATATTTCTTCAATGAATTTCCTGCTAAACCCTGTACGTATTTTTCTAATGGGTTACTTGTCTTTTCTGTACTGATTTTTAAAGCAATTCTTTATGTATGCTGGATATTGATCATTTGTCTTATATAACTTAACCTGGTTTTTCCCAGTTTGTTGTTTACCCCTTCATTATGTTTATGGTCTCTTTTCCCAAACAGAATTTTGTTCTTTTTTATTTTTTTAAAGATTTTTATTGGGAAATTGGGGGGATGGGAACAGTGCTGGGGGATTGGGGAAGGGGAACAGACAAGTTGCTGTCGTTTTGTTCTTCAATCTAGTTGTGGAGGACGTTG
>NW_017731491.1:1534982-1556523 GCF_001890085.2 Hipposideros armiger | reverse complement strand
CTGCCACAGGGACTGCAGCCTACGCCGTCGCCAGCGACTCACGGCAGCCCAGCTCCAGGTTGAGCTGTTGTTCAGCATCTTAGCTGTGGAGGGCAGTGTTCACTGGCCCTCATATGTGGGATCCGAACCAGGGGCCTCTGGCATCCCAAGCGAGTTCTTAACCATCACGCCACTCGGCTGGCCCGAATTTTGTTCTTTTTATGTTGTCAAATTTTTCAGTTCTTTTTTTTATGGCTTCTGGGTTTTATGTCTTGTTTATTCCCCCTACTACTCTGTTATCGAAGGATAGTCTGTCTATTCATTTAACAGAGCAGACAGTTCACCGAGTTACAACAGAGTCAGGACATGACCACAAGTTTCTCTTGACTTCTGTTCCAAGGATTTTCCTACCAACTCACATCACTTCTCTGTTGTTAACTAGTAGTTTAAAAAAACACACAAAAAACAAATCCAGTTTTCAGAGGAATTCAAGAGGTATGACTCTCTCAGCTTTGATTTCTTCCTCCCTCTCCTTATTCCTGCCAGCCTGCATGTGGTCTGTGTGTTCTTTGCATGGCTAGGGAACAGAGATGAGTCAGCCATAATTCCTGCACTCACGGTCTGTGCATGTGTAACGATGTACACAGAGAATACATAAAACATAAAAATCTGGTTTCCCCGTGGATAGGAAATCTGAAGAAAGCATACTGATGTGTTAGCAGGGAGCCTGGATTTCCAAAAAAGAGGTTTTCAGAGAGACATTTTGGCCTGGTCTTTGATTCCATAGAGATGAAATTATTTTCACCACCACCACCACATCCCACCTTTCCAGAGGAGGTGCAGAGTTCTCAGACCTGCATACCTTTGTGGTTTAATTTGTTAGTAGCTCTCTGACATGCAGACCTGTATACCTGGTTTTGAAGTTCATAGAGATACACTGGCCTGGTTTACTCACCAGAGACGTTAAGAAAACAAACCCTAATGTAAAAACATATCCTAATTATAATACAATTTGATAGTTAATAAAGTCATATGTGTGCCTGAATAAGTGAGGCCTCCATGACTCACAAAAGTGATAGTCTGTAAAATGGGGCCAATACTTAGGTAAAATGATGACAGGCCATTCTAAAAAATGAAGTACTGCCTAAGAGACAAACAATAAATCCGTACAGAGTACTCTGTATCATCGCTGCTCACACAAATTCAGCAAAAGCCCTGGAATGGGGGATTAAGCACTTGAGCCAATGGTGGAATCGCTATACTATGAAGCCCACCCACCCAACCCATGGAGTTTATGTTCCAGCCTCCCTCAGGAAGGTCTTACCAGGGTTCCATCTGTCAGGGTGCAGCCGGAAAAGCGTTTTGCAAGAAACCCCTCAAAGTTAGTTGTTCTCTGAATAGCAAAAAGAAGCAATTTCACTTCAATTTCCTTAGCTCTTGTACGCATAATCTTGGCAAGTTCTGTCCTTCAAAGTAAAGAGATAAGAATATTATCAAACAAATGGCTCATTCAAGATAAGACAAAGTAAATGGTTTTAGCTCATATTAAAAAAAAGAAGAAAAATGTATGCGGTCGTTTCAAATCCTGAGGTCTGTTACCAACTTAGTTTAATGCTTGGGGAATAGAAATACACATTCTAAAAAAGGATTTTAAAGTGAAATTATCCACCAGTCAAAAAATTCAAGGATTATGGACACCAATTTATTTATACTCTTACTAGTATTTTTATGCATTTAAATTTTTCAATAATTTGTCAGTAATACATATGAAACACTCAGTATTTTACTGGGTTGTAGGAAAAGTCATGACTCATTTTTGCAATGAAAAACATAGAAAAAAAATACATCATGACTTTTCCAACAACCCAATATAAAAATGCATATATTCTATGTAATTTCACAAGTATTAACTACTGAATTACAAAGCCCTCCATCTTCCAGAGAGTTCAATAACCATCTCCTCCATCAGAAAGCCGGAACCCTTGGAATACATGTGAGAGGCTGGAATCCCCACATGAAGAGTAACACACACGTGTTCAGGTGGTTCCTGCCTGTTTACGTGCCACTTAAGCGTCCTGTTTCAGACTGTAAGTTGTTCCAGGGCAGTGACATGAGATCTCTCAGTGAGTGCTGAGCTATGGTCATCTTTCCCCACCAATAAATGACACAATCAAACAAAGGGCTTCTGAGTTTATTTAGGAATTATGTATCTGTAGGATTTTAGCCAAGATTCAAACAATGAAGCTTAGCAGCAACGCTGTCATTAGCTGACACAGTAGCAGGTTTGTTGGCTTTAGTGTTAATATACTTCCAGTCTCCTGAGGAGTCAGTTCATAAGTCATTGAACTACAGGCTAAAGAGAACTGGTAATTAATTTCTCAATGAATTCGCTCTTTCTTTGCTAATCAGGACTTAGAAAAGTGACAACCAGAACTGACCTTGAATCAATATGAAAAAATTATCTAAATCTATGGTAGCAAATGTATTTCTTAAAACAACAGACACATAGGAGGTATAATACCAAGAGTCAGCCCGAATGTAAACTATGGACTCTGGGTGATAACATGTCAGTGTAGGGCCATCGATTTAACAAATATACACTCTGGTGGGGATGCTGATAATGGGGGAGGCTGTGCGTGTATGGGGCAAGGGGATATGGGAAATCTCTGTATCTCCCTCTCACTTTCGCTGTGAATCGAAAATTGCTCTAAAAAACAAAGTCTATTAAAAAAAAAACAACCAACAGCCAATATCCCTTAAAACATTCCCACTCCTGCCACAATGTGCTTAAAGCATGAAACTTGACTGTACTCTCTATGATTTTAAGAAAGATGATGATCATGAATTACTTCAAGGTGGCTGAGTTATGCTTAGATATGGAAGTGTTTTTTTATTAACCTGGAGTTAATGGAATTGTGCACTATTAGAAGAGAATATATAACTCATAAAACCCAGTTACCACTACTGTTGTAGTAGAGCTGCACATAAAAAATTTAAAAAACTGGACTCTAGCTTTAGCTTTGCCATAGTTAAGATACACTGATCTAACCTTCTTGGGCTTTAATCCTTAGATATCAAGGGTCTATCTGGCTCTGGGCCAAACTCATGGACACTGAAGACATGGTGAATGAGAGGTCTTTAAAATGCTGAGAACCCTCAGGCGCCAATATCATTAACTATCCAAAGACTGTAAATACTATATTAGAGGTAGGAAATTTGTTCAACAAATATTTCCTGATGGTCTACTATGTCAGTGAAGTAGACACTACTCCTGGCCCTCTGGAACTATCTATCTATCTATCAAGTCATAAAAGCAAATGACAATGGATATATACTCTGCAAACTGATGTGTGTGATACGGTCATAGGGGAAAATGTGGGGCGATGAATCACTACAGGTAAATTTGGTTGATGAGTCTTGAGTTGGTGAGGTCAAGAAGGCAGGTTATTCAAGGCAAGGGCCAGGCCAAAGGAAAGTTCTGGAGCAAAGATGGGTGCAGAAAATGGGGCGGTAATTGGGTACGAGGGTACTATCAATCATCTAGTGGCATCAGGAAGTGATTACAATCCATAAGACAACATGGAACCCCTAAAGACCTGAGGACTGATTTCAATTGATTTCAAAAAACACCAAAGCCAGCAGAGAGTGGACTCTACCTTGTGATGTGGCAAAACTCGACTGCAATCCTCTCAGTCATGTACCACTCACGTGGAAACATTCGGCCGAATTTCTCCTCATAGTCCACAAGCTGGCGTTTTATCCAGGCATAGCGTCTGTCGATTTTATCCAGCCAGGCAACCTTAGGAAACCAGGGAACAAAATCCACCCTTGTACTTAGTAGTGCTGACATGTTAAGGAAACAGCAAAAACACAGAACCAAGAAAAACACAACCAAACTCTCTATTTCTCACGGTTTTAAAGAACCTGGGCTTTTTTTCACTTGATCCAGAGGTTCTTACTCTGAGGTCCATGATTGGGCTTCCAAGGTCTATAAAATTTCCTGAAACTGTCTGCAAAGTATTCTGCAAAAATGCTTTTTTCTGGGGAGAAGACCTGTAGCTCTCATTAATTTCTCTAAAGGGTCAGTGACTCCCCCCAAAATGGTTAAGAACCGCTGAGCTAGGCTGGCCAAGTGGTTCATTTGGTTAAGAGCGCGAGCTCTGAGCAACAGGGTCACTGGTTCGATTCCCACATGGGCCAGTGAGCTGCGCCCAAGCTGAGCTGCCACTGAGCTGCCAACAGGTGGCAGGATGGCTCAGCTGGTGAGAGCACGTGCTCCTAACAACAAGGTTGCCGGTTCAACTCCCGCATGGGATAGTGGGCTATACCCACCCGCAACTAAGATTAAACATGGCACCTTGAGCTGAGCTGCTGCGAGCTGCCGACTGGACTTGGAGCTGAGCTAGCTGCACACTTCACAACTAAGATTGAAGAACAACAACTTGGCTGCTCCCTTTTCCCAATTCCCCAACACTGTTCCCCTTCCCCAATTCCCCAATAATATCTTAAAAAAAAAAAAAAAAGAAAAGAACCACCTGGGCCTGCCTAGTGGCGCATTGGTTAAGAGCTGGCTTGGGATGCCAGAGGGCCTCGGTTCGGATTCCACATATGAGGGCCAGTGACACTGCCCTCTATAGCTAGGATGCTGAACTACAGCTCAACCTGGAGCTGGGCTGCCGTGAGTCGCCGGCGACGGCGTAGGCTGCAGCCCCTGCTACAGTGGGTTGCCATGGGCTACCGTGTGTAGCCAGCAGCCAGCGTGAGCGGCCAGCAGCCACCGTGAGCGGCCGTCCAGAAGCCGGCAACTGATCTGCCTCGCCCGGGAAGAGTGCAATGATGGTGCCAGCTTGGGCCAGTGAAGCAACGTCCTCCACAACTAGATTGAAGAACAAAACAACAGCAACTTGTCTGTTCCCCTTCCCCCAATTCCCCAGTGCTGTTCACCTCTCCCAATTCCCCAATAAAAAAAAATCTAAAAAAAAAGAACCACTAAACTTGTAAAGTTAGCCCCTAGAATTCACGGTTCTATAATCAACACTTTAAGACAATAATACCAATAAAGTATAAATTAGCAGACTTGAGAGCATTCAATTTTCAATAAAATGCAAATGTAACATCTGATCTTATTTGGTCAATACTTACATCCTGGTTTTCTTGAAAAAGTACTAGATACTCTGACAGATGCTGTTTAATAAACTTTTTGATGATATCCTGTTTGATTCTGGGGTCCAAAATATTAGCAACCAGACATGCATCTCGAAGGACATTGCTGGGTCCTCCGGGCCTCTGTTAAAACAAACAACACACACACCAGTTCAAAAGCCAGAAACAACCTCTAAATCTCATGGCCTCTGACAGCTGCTACTTCTTGTTCCGCTCTTGAAGTTATTATTACTCCCACTCCCCTGACACTCATTCTTCTGCTGTGGATGGATATTTTAGTTTCTTGTTCCTCGATGAGAGAATCATTAAGCTAGTCTGCAGTAGCCAGGATAAAAGCTACTCTGTGAATCAGCAGTGAGACATTTTGGAAGACAGGGCCAGTAATGAACATAGGGAATTCGGCTTTCTGAACACCAACACTGAAACACTTTGGGAAGAGTCCCAAGAGTCAGAATGATCCCAGTCTCACTCATATGTGCCACTTTCCCGATTCTGGCCTCAGATTCCTATTCTTAAGGTGCTATGCTTGTGTCAAACAGTGCAGTGGCATTTAAAACCTAAAACCAGGTTCTAAACCACCAGACTTGTTTCACTGATAGTCAAACACCCAGATATGCAGCCAAAGGTGAAATAGTCTGATATCAGCCCTCTTTACCGAAAAAGAATAGTTGAAAGATCTGGAGGGGCTGTACGGATACATCAAAATGCAAAAGCCTTTGTTATCATCGAAGGCAATTCAATCTCACGAACTTTTCTTTATAGTAACTCTCTGAATGAACATGGCTGGCTGAGTGGATTACAGTAAAAAGAATACTTGGAATCTACTCTTGGCTTTGGCTAAATAGCCACGCAGCTTTGGTGTAGTTATTGAGCCTCATCTGAAAAAGTGGACTTTAACTAGGTGATAAGTAAGGTTCTTCCAAATCTTTGTGTTTTGTTTTGTTTTTTTCAGTTCTGTCCAATTTATCCATCTCAATTGAAGTTCAAGTGTTTCACAGGTGCTACCCAAGCTGCCTCTGAGCTAACCTGTTAAAATACTGACTAACTCCATGCTGAGTGGCTGTCAAGTCATCTGCCGAGCACAATGACTCTCAACTCTTGCTTCTGGATGAAAGCGTTTGATCTGATAGAGAAACCACAGAAGCCAAAACTCATGGGCTCATGGGTTCGTATTTTTTCATTTAAAAAGGACTTCATAGGTTACAATGGATAATGTGTGTGTGTGTGTGTGTGTGTGTGTGTGTGTGTGTGTGTGTGTGTGAAAGAGCAGTTTATTAGGAGAAAACGTGCACTTCAAAGAAACAGAAGCTCAAAGGCCCAAAGGGCCAGGGCCAAGGCCAAGGGCGTCATTAGGAGAAAAAGTACACTCCAAAGAGTTTGGAGCGGGCCGAGCAAAAGAAGGAGCTCAAAAGGCCTATAATTTTAAAAAATATATATTATGAGTTCCATTTGTGAAATAGAAATAGTAGCACAATGCCTTTAAGAAAAGTCAATAGCCATTAAAAAAGAAAAAAGAAAACTCTGAATAAAAGAGAACACTGTTACCCAGTCAGAGAAAAGAGAAGCAAGTTGTTAAAGAAAACCATTTTAACTTGATCTGCCTGGTGGGATCTGGGAAAGAGATAAAACGTAGGTCATGGTTAGTTTCTTCTAAATAATGAAGCTGGGCTTCATCCACATCTTCCTGAAACTTCTTGAAACTGGGATGGACAGCAGAGTACAGTAAAGCAGATCCTGGACTCAGAGGAGTCTAATGCTTATAATTTGTGAATATCTTACAATTCCTTTTCACAGAATGGCTTTCCAATATCCACTCTTTACAGTTATATCAAATAAATAAGGATATGAAGTCCTCACGGAAACATGCTTTACAAATACAGTATGATTACTAGAAGACAGCCACAATATGGGCAGACATTAAAATCAGGAGCAGATTTGCTAGAGAAAGGGATGATCTATAAAGCTAGGGCAGCTACCCCCACCACTTCTTAAGTTTCTTTTATGGAGCACAAAGAAAAATGATTAAGATATTTCCAGTTATTGAATTATAGAGCAGATCCCGGAAACGTTCCTTGGCTCAGTAAATGAATATATATCCGCCATCTCCACCCACCATGTACAGGGAGGAATGCTGCTTGCCTGTGTGTCCTTCAGCTAGCTCATTTCTACATTAAACAATTCTTTCTCTTGAAGTAGCTCAAATAATAGAGAAAAAAAAGCTTCTGAAGGTTATTCCCTCCCCGACACATGCAAAGCATTAAGATTACGTCTGCTACAATTTAAAGGACAGAGCTGAAAGCAGTTAACCAAGCACAATGACAGCCAAGTGAGGCAAAGCTTGTTACATGAGAGGTGTAACCAATAGCTCACAAGTGAAATACTGTGGGCTTCCCAGACACAACACAAATAGCTATGCTACCAGTGAGAGCAAAAGGGATTAATTCCAAAGAACAGGTCTTCGATCATTAAAAAACGAGTCTCCTAACCATGTCCCTCCAAGTTACATAAGCCTGTGGACTTTTCTCCCGGTTGTCTTTTCACCAAACTGTAACCAATAAGTTATGTAACAATCCTAAAAAACACTGCAGCTTGAAGATTTCTTGTGTAAACACAGCCATGAGAAAAGGGGAACTTACTGGGCAGACAAGAGATTAGGTTTGACACACATTAAATTAAACTGAAACAAATCCTCACTTTTTGATGCTGAAAGAACACAGATGAGGCATCAACACTGCTTTGGGATATTTAAACTCAAGGATGGTCTCTTCCCCCAAACCTTTGGCAAACAGACTTATGGCTGCCAGCAAACACTTTTGGAACGATAAACAAAATAGGAACTGGAGTGAGTGTAAATTAGGTAGGAATGGGGATAATATCTGAAGACTGAAGGGAAAATGCAAAAACAATACCTTGGTGCCCTGGGAAGGAAACGCTTCTTCAAAATCGGCCAGAATTTGCTGTCCTAACTCAGTCTGGGCAGCTTTCACCCTGTAGGGAAAAGAGAACAACATATCACTGCCTGGAGTGATTTTCAAATATCCACAAGTAATTATGCAAAGATCTATAGGGGTCAGAACTGTTGGAGTCTGGACCGGCCGAGTGGCATGTTGGTTGGGAGCTGGCTTGGGACACCAGCTCTGAGCAGCAGGGCTCCGGTTCGGATCCCACATGAGGGCCAGTGACGCTGTGCCCTCCACAGCTAAGATGGTGAACAACAGCTCAACCTGGAGCTGGGCTGCTGTGAGTCGCCGGAGACAGCGTAGGCTACAGCCCCTGCTGCAGTGGGCTGCCATAAGCTACCGTGCGTGGCCGGCAGCCAGCCTGAGTGGCCAGAAGCCGGTGTGAGCTGCCAAAAGCCACCGTGAGTGGCCATCCAGAGGCCGGCGACCAATCTGCCTTACCCAGGAAGAGCACAATGATCACAATAACAACATGGGTCAGTGAAGCAACATCCTCCACAGCTAGACTGAAGAACAAAGGGACAGCAACTTGTCTGTTCCCCTTCCCCCAATTCCCTAGCGCTGTTCCCCTCCAACTCCCCAATAAAATCTTTAAAAAAAAAACTGTTGGAGTCTTTAAAGACAGAACTTTTTTTTCTTTTTTCTTTTTTTTTTTTTTAGCTGAGCCATCCTGCCACCTGTTGGCAGCTCAGTGGCAGCTCAGCTCGGGCCGGGACTTGAACCGCTGTTGCTCAGAGCTTGCACTCTTGAGCAAGCTCTTAACCAATTGAGCCACTCGGCGGCCCTTATGTTGGAGTCTTTAGAGATCATCAGGCAGGGGGAGAGGTGGCGGTCATTGGAGGGGGTGGCTAGATGAGAGGTCACAGACTAGTGGGGAGGTTTCTGACCAGGACCCAGGCAGCTAATTTATTCTCACGATGGATTTTCTCCACCCCAAAATTCTTCTAGGCCACCCCTCCTCACCTGTCGTGAGGTAGTATATGTTAACCTTTACAAAATGTCATTAGTGGGTAGTTATGCTGTGGGAAAATGCTATATACAGATGCCCAAATCAAATATAAAGCCATTTTGGATTACTGGTGTAACGGCTCGCCTGCTCCTGGGAGTAAAAAATGGGAGGAGGGCAGAGTTGGTTTTCTCCAACCCAGAAACCAACCTCAGGATCCTGTTTTAAAAAATGAACAAAAAGAATGTTTCCTCAGGTAAAAAGAAATAAGGTCCAAATGATAAAATGAAATGCTAATTGACAGTGAAGGCCTCTGAATGAAGACGGAGGTTCACTTGGAAGAGTGTGATTAGAAGACTGAGTTACAACTGGAAAGCAGTTAGAAAAGGGAGGTCAGTATTGAACACGTGGTTTGGATGTACACTAGGAGCTCAATGAATACCTTTCAGCTTAAATGAAGGAGAAAGGAAAAGCAGCTGGGATGAGAAAGAACCTGTGTGTCAGCGCCCCGTGCAATGCCCGCATCCTCCACCAGCCGCGCACCCTGCACCAGCCTGCACGCCTGCACCAGCCGCACGCCCCACACCAGCCGGCGCGCCCCACACCAGCCGGCGTGCCCCACACCAGCCTGCGTGCCCCACACCAGCCTGCACGCCCCACACCAGCTGCGCGCCCCACACCAGCCGGCGTGCCCCACACCAGCCGGCGTGCCCCACACCAGCCTGCACGCCCCACACCAGCTGCGCGCCCCACACCAGCCGGCGTGCCCCACACCAGCTGCGCGCCCCACACCAGCCTGCGTGCCCCACACCAGCCTGCGTGCCCCACACCAGCCTGCACGCCTGCACCAGCCGCACGCCCTGCATCAGCCTGCGGGCCACGCATCAGCCTGCCCCAACAGAGCCCGAGTGGAGAGGAGAGAGGCTCTGAGGCTGCTGCGGAACTGCCCTGAGCCTGAGGCGAGTATTTTGTCTTTGCTAAAAGCACCATAAAACAGTGTTCTTCCATTCTAGGTCTCCACCCTGTTACTTTGGAATTAACTTTATGAAGTTTCTAGAAATAGTGAACAGCTCAAAACCACAATTTCTTTGGCTACCAGGCAGTGCCTAGCAACCTACTGAGATTTTTTTTTTTTAAATAAGGGAGTAGGCAGGACCCAAAACAGTCTGATTTTTCTGTGGCACAGTTATAATTATGCACTATTTCAAATACTTTCCAGGGTTTTTCCGCTATCTTCAAAACGCTTAAAACCACTCTGATAGGTGGGTTTGCAGTCTTTTTAGTCAGTTTTCGAGGGGCCTAGAAATGACCGAGATAAAGCTATTACTGCATTAGCCCCCCCAAATCAGAATCAGGGCCATCCAGCTAGAGTTGCCCAATTAACAATAGGAAACATTTCTGATAGAAAAGAAGAGAACAAGCTTTTGTAAAATTGTATCTTGT
This sequence comes from Hipposideros armiger, assembly GCF_001890085.2. Classification (NCBI taxonomy): domain Eukaryota; kingdom Metazoa; phylum Chordata; class Mammalia; order Chiroptera; family Hipposideridae; genus Hipposideros; species Hipposideros armiger. The sequence goes on along the minus strand of NW_017731491.1, from coordinate 1,546,032 downwards.
AGGTCTTGTGACTCCACATCATGGGCCAGGCAGACAGTCTTCCCCGTGCCAGGTCACAAGACAGCTCCAGAGCCTCAGGCCCCTCTGTTCCTACTGTCCTCTTGGCAGCACGTAGACAGCCCCGTTCCCTCCTAAGCCAGAGGGACAACACCTGAACGGGAAGTTCCACACTCGGCCAGGGTCACTCACAGTCACATTCTCGGGGTTCCTGAGCATCCCAGTGATACTTATGATCCCGTCTCTGCCTCTGTCACCCCACCTACCCCACCATCCCTTAACTCCAGCTTCTTTGCGGTGCCTGAAAAGACAGTCAGAGGCTTGGTACGTCCAGAGTGTGGAAGAGAGGGGGAAGTACCAGACGGTGATTTCCAGATGCCCTTGCCACCCAGCTTCTTCAATCCATTGTCAGTCACCTCTTGAGACAGTCTAGACCAGGGGTCGGCAAACTGTGGCTCGTGAGCCACATGCGGCTCTTTGGGGATGTACATGTGGCTCTGAAGTAAAATTGGAAATGAAAATAAAACTTTCAAAGTTTCATTTATAAAAATTCTAAAGGATATTATTCACATCATGGTGATTACGTAAAAATATATTTATGGCTCTCAAATAATTTTTAAATTGTTGTGAGGGACAGGGTTGACTCTTCTGTCTCAAAAGTTTGCCGACCCCTGGTCTGGATTTAGCTGTGCCACTCGTGAGCTACGTGGAATCAGAGTACGTCATTTCCCCTCTGTGGGCTATAGCTAAGAATAGGTGTGAAATCAGAGGGTGGGGATGGAGACCTGTACGAGTTGCCTTCAGTGTCCTCTCCGGCACTAACCATTCCACAACACCCATCTTACAGTGCTAGCTGGCAGCAGCATCCATCTTTACAGATGACTCCAAGTCAGATGGATAAGTAACACTGGAGCAGAAGAATAAGTTTCTGCACATAAATGCTCCCAAGAGTAGTTTTTGGGGTGTCTATCAGTGACTCGGACGAAAGAGCAACCATTCCCCTTACTGACATTAATGATGGTATCTATAAATCCGAACCACAATTCCATGAATTTTCAGGGTGAGATATGAACAGCAGTCTTTACAATCAGTTCCCTAAACGAGTTCTAGAAAAAAGTTAATCACTTGAAAGAAGATATCTTCAACTTCCTTCATATTCTTTTCTCTTCTAACAATGAAAAGTAAATTCCTCACTGTAAAGAAATGGATCGGGGGCCGGTCCAGTGGCTCAGTTGGTTAAGAGCTTGCTCAAGAGCGAAAGCTCTGAGCAACAGAGTTGCCAGTTCAATTCCCACATGGGCCAGTGAGCTGCGCCCTAGCTGAGCTGCCAACAAGTGGCAGGATGGCTCAGTTGGTGTAACAACAAAGTTGCCTGTTTGAGATGGTGGGCTACACCCGCCCGCAACTAAAGACTGAACTCAGCACCTTGAGTTGAGCTGCCGCCCAGGTGGCTCAGGGAATAGAGTGCGCGCTCTTAACAACGCTGCCAGTTCGACTCCCGCATGGGATGGTGGCTACGCCCACCCGCAACTAATTGAACACAGCACCTTGAGCTGAGTGGCGCAACTGAACTTGGAGCTGAGCTAGCTGCGCCCTCCACAACTAAGACTGAAGGACAACAGCTTGGCTGTTCCCCTTCCCCAATTCCCAACACTGTTCCCCTCTCCTAATTCCGGAATAAAATCTTTAAAAAAAAAAAAAAAGATGGATCAACTGACACTTAGTCAGCAGAGCCTATGTATAGGTTGAACTACCAAGATTTCCTAGTCATTCTCATGAAAATTAATTTACAACTGATAAGAGAGTAGCATAGTAAATAAATATTCCTCCTGGCATCCAAGTAAGCTTGGCCTCCTGGCAACTCAATGTCGATTGCTCTTAGGAAATGAGTCACTGTGCGGCCCAGAAAGGACGGTCAACCAGCTGGCTTCTAGCATCCTCCATGCCATGTGACTGTGTTGTTTAAAGGTGCCCTTTCCTAAATGTGTTATCAATTTTCACAAGGGGTGGTAGCCGAGGGACAGCAAACGATGAAAATTATTTAAACATTTGTGGATAAAGTAACCCCAGTGCTTCCATTCCCTTGTGAAGGACAGTCCCAAAGAAAATACCCATAACAGTTCATAATAAACTGACCTCCCAAATACACAGTCTGTTCTGTACAGAATGGTCAGTCACACGAGTCTAAGATGCTCCATTTCTCAATCATCTCAGCCCAGAATCTTACAGTAACTCAACAGGATGCTTTTCAGATCATCAAGTACAGCCCTTATACTTTTGTAACAATTCTTTCAGAAAACTTGTCAGAGTCACACAGCTAATCAGGCCTTTTCATTCTCTAGTTTCTTTTATCACTGTACCTGCCAACTATCTCTCACATACGAGATTAGAAATAGTCCTGAAACATGGTTTTTAATTCAAAGGTTTCATGGGTTTCAAGTGAATGCAAGATTCTTCCATTCTTTCTCAGGAAATATTGACTGATTACCAGAAACATTTGCTTTCATGGATATTCTTAAGCCAGGAGGATTTGAAATGTAAAGATGACATTAAAGGAAAAAAAAAATCTTTCCTTCAATGCTACATTAATGTTTAAGCATTTTCCAGAAGGGTAGTTGGAAAAAAATAGCTATTTTCAAATCAAGGTCCATTAACTTCATATTTCAAATGTACAGGCGAAGATTTCAGAATGCAACCTTTTGTATGATTTCTACAATTTATAGAAAGCAAGCTATTAAATTAGAGAAACTGAAGCAATGCATAGGGTGTAACTCTCCTGCCTTCTCCCCTTCCCCCAAACAAACATCTATTTCTATTATTTCCAGATGGTTCTACCATAACTATGTAAACATAACGGAGGAAAAGCACCAGAAATGATGCTAAAAATAAGAAGTCTGGACGTTCCTCAAACTTTTAATAACTCTTGAAAAACAACTGTAGTCAAGCACTGAAAACAAGAAGGTTTCTTCTCTTGCGTTATTTTTAGTGTTACTTAATAGCACACACTCTATATTAACCTACACAAAATGTTTGCAAATAGAGGTTGTGAAGCAAACTAGAAGAAAAGCAAGTCTTCCTGTGTTTGCAGCAATCCTGCATGCTAATGAATGTTTGGAGCACTGAAACATTCTTTTAAGGGGGATTTCTTTTTAAGGGGAATGTCATTACCACAGTGATCGCAAAATTCCTTCACATTTATATCACCACCTCTTTAAAAAAATGTTAAAAATCAAAGAGTCTGAAAAGAGTGCATTCTCCTGTTTGTCTCTATGTTACTTGTTTAGAAATCAAATTCAGTTCTGCCACATCCTTGCCATCAACAATCCCCATCACACACGACCAATTGGTAACCCACTGCTCAATACATTTCCTTGCCCTTAGGGTCGCTGTCTTGGTAAGGTTCTCATCTTTTCTAGTTGAAAACATGGTCTCAATCTCCAGTCTCTCGTACCTATAATCCACCAGACTTTCACAGAATACAAATGAGATCACGCCCCTCTCTGCTTAAATCTTTCACTGTCCACCAAATAAAGAATAAATTCTTTAGCAAGGCACGTTAAATCTGACCCTACCTACCTATGCAGCCTTTCGCTCTCCATCACCTCCCAAAGTACCATGATGTTCTCTCTCTTCTATTCCCCACCCTTCTTTTCTTGGTGGTAAGGTCCTACCCATTCTTTTATGATCAGATTAAAATTGAACTCTTCTATGAGCCTACCCTCAGCCCCTGAAGGGTGAGGCTATCAATTCCTCTTCTAAGATCCTGTCATGCCTTGTACAGCAAACATTTGCACAGCAAAGTTTTGTTATATCCATGCTATACTGAATTTTTTAATTAATGTCTCTCTTCTCTACACAAAAATGGTGAACTCCTTGAGGGCAGAGAATGTGTATTTTTTATTTTTGTGCCTTCAGTACTCTAGCACGGGGCCTAGAATATAGAGATGCATAGTAAATATCTATTAGGTAAATGAAGGAGAGAATCAACGAATAGGAAAAACAGATCAACTCTGGATTGTCATGAGGGTACTGAGAGCACGTCTGCCTTGCCCATCCAAGCTTCCTTCTTTGTCGCAACTCATAAAGCCTTGTTCATTTGCTCTCTTAGCTGTTTCCCATCCCCATTGTGATATGGTGATTAGTCATCTCTAAGTGTGAAGCTGTTAGGAAGGATTAGCGAAAGGGTGGTGATTTCCCTAGTATTCTGCCAAGCCCTGTTCCAACATTCCTTAATCATTCTTTGGCATGTCCACTATAAGATGGCACACTGAGCACATGTTGCAATTGTCCCTTCCTGCCCCGGATCCTTAGAAATAATGAAAGGGTTTTAATAAAAATCCAGAACCAGGCAAGAAAGGAAGTGGCAGACTAGAAACTCTGAGTCTTGTGTGGTCTGTTACAAGAAAATAGACAACTGGAATGGTTTGCCTCACAAATGTGGACAACTGAGAGCTGTCCAGATATACAACTCGCCAGCTGCCCCTCCACCGATGGCAGGCCAGCAACTGACACTGGCAGCTTTAGAAGACATGGTCAGCGGTTGGTAAGGGTGTGGTGGCTGGGACGTCAGCATCACATAGATCAGATGACATCTGATCTAACTCATTATAGTAAGATTCTATAATGAATACAAGCAAAGAGCTTACACACTTCCTACCACCACCTCTTCTTAAAAGGGAAGATCATTTTCTCCAATAACATTTTACCTTTCAGAAAGCTGCCGGATCTGTGGAATTCCCATATACTTGTGGAAGTGTTCCAAAACGTTCATTACACCCTGAAGAAGGTTAGCAACTTCTCCATACTGTCTTCGCCTGGTCATGGCTCTGCAAGGAAATAAGAAGTTGAGAACTCTAGAAAAACACTAAGAACACAAGACAAAGATGTGAAATGACCTACGCTGAGCTCTAAAACAGACATCAATTCAATTTATTTATTTATTTATTTAAATAAACAAATATATATAAATAAATTTATATATATTTTATTAGTTTCAGGTGTACAAAACAACATGTTAGACATTTATACCCCTCACAAAGTGATAACCCCCCCAATCTACTATCCCTCTGACATCACATATAGCTATTACAATTCCATTGACTCTAATCAACTCAATTTAATAAGCATTTACTGAGCACTGTGTAAGTATGGTGCTGCGCAGTGGAGGCAGGGGGGAACCTAGTCCAAAATCTCAAGGTGACATCACTCAGTCAGGGAGAAAGCCAAGTACACATCTAATACCAAGTAGGATGAACTGAGTTCTAAACATAAGTACTAGTTATGTGCTATGGGAAATACAAAAGAATGTCTGAGTTGATGGATTCTCATTGGGTGGGGGAATGGGAAATCTGGGAAGACTAGGGATTTGGGATTTGGGTTGGGTATTATGGGATTAGCTGACTTTTGACAGACAACAGGGGAAAGCTGTTACTACCTGAGGATTATAGCTTATGGGCAAACTAAACACATCCTCCTGGGATACAACAAAGGGCATTTATATGCAGGTACATGTTAACTAAACTTGTGGGTTTTCAGCCAATGTTAAGCAACTCTGTGTCAGATATGTCTGCTTTCCCTACTGCTAAGGTTAATGAAGCATACATAAAAGGATACTGATAAAATCAATAGTTACACACAGCAAGGAAGGACAGACTATTAGATCTAAATATTTCATTAGGGTTGGGCTTTTAAATTAAAAGTATAATTTATTACGTAAGAGGTATTTTAAAAGACAGAATCAAGTTGTGGCCAAGGTATTACGTTGCTACCACAGCCTGGATGGATAGTTGGTGGAAAACACCGAGCCTCTGGGGAAAGGAACAGTAGATGGCTCTTCCAGTCTCGCACTGGTCTGCTGCTCTCTCTGATCACTACCCGCAGAACGGACCAGGGTTCATTGAAGTGTCATGTAGCCAATGCCCAAGACGGATCGGGAACAACTGTGTCCCCTCTCCCCCAATTCTGGATACTGTAGCTAAATTTCTGTGAAGATGCTCTTTCTCTGTCCACACATGAGGTCACACTGAGGCTAGGGCAGGGGGGCTTCTCAGCCGGAGACAGGCCACAGACGTGAACTGGCATGTCAGAATCTTGCTAATACAGGAGGCCGTTGGGCTGCCTCTTTGTAGTAAATAACCAGCTCTTCCTTTAATACGATTTCTAGTGTCCTCATGTATCATTCTCTATAGGTCCTCCATAAACCAAACAGGAAGCTACTATAGTTGGAAAAAAAAAGTGGGTTGAATGACAAATATCTGTTTCTGTACAGTACATTCAATGACAGTGCAACTCAGCCCAACACAAGCAGGAAAACTTGCCAAGGCCAAGGCCGTTGGAAGAGTGTATGGACCCGAATCATCTTGTGGGCCTCAATGGCAGAGATGTATTACATGTAAACGACCGTATTCTTGGAGTCACTCTCCACATCCTTTCTAGGGCCCCTTCACTCACTTGTACTTCAGCTGTTTGTTAGGTTTTGAACACCAGGGGGCAGCACAGAGCAAACCTGGTGACTGAACACTCGGAGATGGATTTGCAGAAAGTGGGGCAGGATGATGAGACTCTCCTTGCTGAGAAGTAAATAAACCTATGATGACATTTTCTATACGTGACACATTCATTTCCTGTGGACCCAAAAGAGAAAGGTGACACTGCTTACTCGAGGGAGTCGACACCACCTGCCAACATGTGCAGGTGGTTCAGCGTTGTGATTGAGGTGGTCAGGTGGCGTTTGGCATGATCTAACTGCTTAATATCACGGGTGATTTCTTTAACCTAAATATTGAAAACCACAGGAGAAAAAGGAGGAAGGTTAAGAAAGATGTCAACCCATCTGCAAGTAGCTCCCCAAGAAAATAATGCAAATGAAGCAAAGAAAAAAAAAACACCTCAGGTTAGCCCTTGGGGAAAACACAGGCTTTCTCACAATATACAATCACAATAATTTCGAATGAGCCCATTTAAATTTAATTTGGCATTGCCTCGGAAGACTTTACCCAGGGTTACAAAATCCTCAGTTATGAGAATGAAACAAACTCCTCCCCGCCCCCCAAGTGGAATGATCCTAATAGCAATTTAGCATGGAGCCAGCAGGGTCCACGAGTCAAGTGCGGTACATCTTGTCTTGAACAAAGTCAGAAAGGTTGCCTTCTGACAGTGGGCCTGCTAGGCTCAGTACAGAATGTATGGTGTTAGCTGACTAATTCTGTTGAGACGGTCTTTATTCATGGAACTAGGGTTTATTGCTCAGTCTCCAGCAAAGAAAGCCTTTTTCTCAAATTTCAAGAAGACTAAAACGTAACCCCGGTAACATAAACTTAACATGTAATGTCAAAAGAGGAAAGGCTCAGCCTTCAGGGAGTGAGAAGGAAATCGGAGGAGGAAAATTCCAACACTGTTGACCCAGCAGGTCCAAGAGGAAGGGACTCTGTATCTGGGAACACAGGTATGTCTCAGTCACTAGGAAAGTGCACTCGGCAGTGAAGTGGGAACAATTCTCCAAGTTCACTGAAACCTAAAGGAAACCTTCTACTAACTGCCTGAGTCTATGTATGTTGACCAAGAAAGTTTCTGAAGGGGCGGCCAGGTGGCTCAGTTGGTTAGAGTGTGTGCTCTGAACAACAAGGTTGCCGGTTTGATTCCCGCATGGGATGGTGGGCTGCGCTCCCTGCAACTACATTGAAAATGGCGACTGGACTTGGAGCTGAGCTGCGTGCGCCCTCTACAACTTGGATGAAACAGCTACTTGACTTGGAGCTGATGGCTCCTGGAAAAACACACTGTTCCCCAACAAAATGTCTAAAAACAAAAAAAATTTTTTAAGAAAAGAAACAAAAAAAGAAAGAAACTTTCTGAAGAGTAACTTGATTTCCTGGTTTCTTTAATACCTGGAAGGAAGGAGGTGCCCTGGATACCAGGTCAAACATTTTAGGCACTGGAAAGGTATAGCTCCCACTAGAAGTGAAAAACCCGGTAGTGAGTTCAGTTCATGCAACCTGAGTTTTTAGTTTGACTACCATGTGTGAACTCATAAAGATTATGACTTGCACAGCCCAGCTCCTCATCCACAAATCTGCAAGGTTTTTTTAACCAAAAAAGTAGGGGGGAAAAAATGACATTCCTCATGGCTTCCATTCATTGAACAACTAACTCGAGCCTAGTACTATGCTCGGTGTTCTTCCTACATTTAATTCTTACAACCCTTTGAGCTAGCTCTATTGTTCTTGTTTACAGTTGAAGAAACTGGAATTCAGAGGCAGTGCATTACGTAGTCAGAATGTGAGCCCAGAAGCTGGCATTTCATAGTGCCTCCCACGGAGTGCAAGTGGGCGAGGCTGGATTCCTGGTCAGCAGTGGGGCCTTCCGAGTACATCATGGGAGGAAACATATTTGTTGGGGGAGAACTTAATCAAAACCATAAGCATGCATCCTAAGCAGGATACATCCCACCTCCCAGATCCAGGACTGGTTTTCATGTGACACCAAGTGATGTATCGTATATCTTAATAATGCCTTCCATTCACTGAGCAGCTAACATAAGGCTAGTACTATGCATGATATAAAATATGTGATATGAACAAATGCTAGAGAAAGGAATCCAAAAGGACTAGGGAACTATTTGGGGGAACGGAGAAGAAGACTTTCCCTCTTCGAACACACGGGCTGCACATGTAGGGCGGCAGGTCCAGTGAGTCACTGCATGTCTAGCAGCTCCTCCTGAACTGATGTAGAATGTGCTCCCAGGGCGTGCTGTAGAGACGTGGGTGCTGTGGTTGGCAGCCAGTGGGAGTAAAAGCCCATTAATATGACCGGATGAGATGCTAACTTCCTCTTCTGGGGCAATGACATTAGGAAGAAACCTGAACTCACCATTTGCTCTGATTTTTCTGCTTTGTCTTTGATATCTTTGATTTTGCCGAAAAGTTGCTGAATTGCTTTCTGGGCCTCTTCAAGTGCCTAGAATAAGAGAAAATAAATGAAAAAAACAAGACAGCACCAATCCCTAAACTGTAATCAAGTCCAGCCTCAGAAGAAAATTAATAAAGCCCTCTTGATTCATTGCACTTACGCTGACAACTTTACTGGACCAAAGTCGTAGAGACAGAGTCCAGCATTTGGAGACAGGCAAATAGTCAGGATGCTTGCCAAGATGCATCATAAAGTTTTAATTTAAAAACTAAACTATTTCCCTCTATCTCCGTGATTACCACACGTATTGATGACAACAAATAAACAGGCTAGGCACATCTGTGTGTGTGTGTGTGTGTGTGTGTGTGTGTGTGTGTGTGTGTACATACACGTGTGCAGTAACCTTCAAAACCTGTAAAAAGGCAGAGGTGGCTCTAAGTTGGGGGTAGGGGGAGATCTGAATTTTGAAAGTTCCAGAAAACTGTGCCTTCCAAAAACTCGCAACTGTGCACAGAGACTGGCACTGTGGCAAACCTTAAAGACATTTACAGTGTCTCATTTGGAAACCAACGAGATGAAGTTAGAAAGGGACACTTGAACAGTGAGCCAAATGCTTCCACTAAAATAAAAACTTACAAAGATGGATGCCACGCATTAAAAGTATTACAGCCCACAGTAGCTTCTGCGAGTAGGGGAAGCGATATTCAGGGATTCGTGAGGGCACAAAAGCCACACACATGTAGAACACATGTACTTATAAATGAAGCAGCAGCCAAAAGAAGAACTCACGCTTTGTTTCATCAGAAGTACTTTGTTTATTTTGGATTTCAGAGTGGCCTGTCCTAACCGGGCCTCACAGCCCTTTACAAACGTAATGATAAGGCCAATGTAATCCTAGAGCTGTGTGTGGCCACCTCTGCCTGCACAGAGAAACAGCCAGCCGCCTTGAGAAGGGTACCGTCGCAGATGAACGAGGAAAGTGAAGCTGAGATGAAGGGAGAATGACAAAGCCCTGACGAAAGTATGTGAACCTCTCTAGTCAGCTGTACCCAACGGAAGAGCTACCTCTAGACTATGAACTCACATATTATTTTTGCTTAAAAAAAAAAATCCTCATAAAGCAAACTTAAGTTGGTTTCCTCTGTAGAAATTTCCTTCCTTGTTTAGATGGAGGGGCTGAATCTCCCATTCCTTCCCAGGTATCCCGAGCTGTCCACTTCTTCTGATACGGGAAATGCTTTCTTATTCTGCAACTCCCTGCCTGGCGTGTGGCTCAATTCCAAACACGGCTTTCTTTTGATCGTCTTCCACCTCTGGGATTTACAGGAGTTTTGCATGTGGCGACAAGGATGCTAAGCTGTTGCATGTGACTATGTTATGGCTTCTGCAATGAATGTCCAGAAGCTCCTGGGAGAAGTCGTTCCTTAGCCTGTTTGTTGTCAAGTCTGGGATGACACTATTCGAGCAGCTGCTCAATCCACCTCCCGGGGCAGTGTGCGTTTGCTCTGCGGGATCTCTTTACTTGTATCTACAAAGGCTTGTGAGCAAAGGAGCTTTATACTTGTAATTTCTGCCACTGGGACACAGACATTTTAATCATCGGAAAGTTTGGTCTTGGAACAACAGCTGGCATTGCTACCAGAGCCACAAATTAATACCTTGGGAATTTTTACCTGAAGAGTAGGAAAAGGGGCAGTGGAATGGAATTGGGTCACAGTGAGCAGCTCCTCTCAGTCCCATTCCACCCCAAAAAGATGCCTCATAGCAACTGTTCCCATTGAGCTTCCTCCCATCCTGTCTTTCTCATTCCAGGACTTAGGACCCCTGAAACAGCTGTGGTATCACGAGAAAACCCTCCATCTTCCAGCCTGCCTCCACTGTCACATGCTAGCTGTACCTTTCTGGGCATCAGCTTCCTTGTCTGAAAAGTAGTGATGACGGCATCTACTTCCGGGATTGTTGAGAAAATTTAGTGACATAATAGGTGTAAAAAGCTGCACAAGGGCTGGCCGAGTGACGTGTTGGTTAAGAGCTGGCTTCGGACGCCAGAGGGCCCTGGTTCGGATCCCACATGAGGGCCAGTGACACTGCCCTCTACAGCTAAGATGCTGAACAACAGCTCAACCTGAAGCTGGGCTGCTGTGAG
>NW_017731491.1:1501815-1534712 GCF_001890085.2 Hipposideros armiger | reverse complement strand
AACAAAATGACAGCAACTTGTCTGTTCCCCTTCCCCCAATTCCCCAGCGCTGTTCCCATGCCCCAATTCCCCAATAAAAATCTTAAAAAAAAAAAAAGCTGCACGAATATTAGGTTTATTTCCAGATATATGGCCAGCCTGAGCAAATGCTGTATGTATATGTGTACAGATAAACATATACATATACAGAGGGTGCCAAAAAGATGTATACACATTTTAAGGAAGGAAAAAACTATTAAAATTGTAATACTCAATATATACCAATAACAAAAGGTGAATACAAGTCATGTGCATACATTTTCTGGCACCCCTGGTATAATGTTCTCCTCTGACAACTCTTCCCTCTCACACACAACCTCTTGGCTTGCCCACTGTTTGACCTTCCTATTCTCTGTCACTCCCCAAGTGAATCCAAACACAATCATTCCACCTCCGCACTACTCATCATTGATCATCGGGGAAATGCAAATCAAAACCCCAATGAGCAATCACCTTGCACCTGTCAGAACAGCTGTTATCAAAGACAAGTGAGTAAGTGTTAGTAGAGATGTGGAGAAAAGGGAACCCTCCTGCACTGTTGGTGGGATTATAAATTGGTTCAGCCACTGTGGAAAACAGTAGGAAGGTTCCTCAAAAAATTAAAAATAGAATTACCTTATGATCCAGCAATTCCACCCCTGGGTATTTATCCAAAGGAAATGAAAACATTACTTTGAAAAGATATATACACCCCTATGTTCACTGCAGTGTTATTTACAGTAGTCAGGATATGGAAGCAACCTAAGTGTCTATCAATAGCTGAATGGATAAAGAAGAGATGGTACATATATACAATGGAATGTTATTCAGCTATAAAAAAAAGAATGAACTCTTGCCATCTGCAACAACTTTGAAGGACCTAGAGGGTATTATGCTAAGTGAAATAAGTCAGACAGAGAAAGACGAATACCATATGATTTCACTTATATGCAGAATCTAAAAAACAAAACAAACGAACAAACAAAACAGAAACAGACTCATAGACACAGAACAAACTGATGGTTTCCAGAGAGAAGAAAGGGTGGGAGGGGATGGATAAAAAAAGTGAAGGGGATTAAGAAGTACAAACTACCAGTTATAAGTCATGGTGGTGTAATGTATAGCACAGGGAATAAAGTCAATAATATCATAATAACTGTGTATGGTGACAGATGGGTACTAGACTTATCATTGTGATCACTTCATAAGGTATTGGGTTGTCAGAAAAGTCATGACGTATTTTTTCTATGTTTTTTGTTGCAATTGCAAAAATGTGTCATGTCTTTTCCGACAACCCAATTATATATATGTCTAATTACTATGTTGTACACCTGAAATTAATACAATATTGCATGTCAGCTACAATTAAAAATAAATTTTAAAAATTCTGTCCACATTTCTAATATTCACCTCCTCAAAACCAGATACCAAATTCTTTTGAGCATTGCTTACTGCTATGCCACCCAACCTTAAATTTCATAACATTATGACAAACCCAAATCAAGTTCTAACAAAATAAAAATGATAAAAAAATAAATGATCAGATGTATGTTTATAACCAAAAGGAGTGAGCCTTCAAACGCTCCACTGATCGTGTGCAAATCTGTTGTTTCCTATAAGCTAGTTCAAGTGCTATTTCTTCTCCATCCTTTCCCCCAACTTCCTCTTCCCTTCCAACACCCTCTCCCATAAACATACACAAAGTGCACAGTACAATCAATTCATTCATCATGTGGGTGCACATGGTCCTTTACGTATACTTAACATTTGTAATAAATTTGTGTGGGTCTATCTGTTGGTTGGACAATGCGATCCCAGAGGGCAGGGACACGTCTCACTCACTGTGACACCCCAATACTTAGGATAGTGCCAGAATAATACAGTAGGTATTCAACACACATTTATTAGGTTGAATTTACAACCAACCAATCACGGTGTACACACACCCAGACACACACCCCATCTTTGCTCTCAGGTATAGTCAGGCAACACATTAGCCATAGTAGTTACGGCTGTGCCAGCATTTCAACTACAAACCTTCTTTTAAGCCACACAATTCAGTTACACAATCTTCACATACTGAAAAAAAATGCTGGGTTAATTAACCTAGGAAATTAGACAGGAAAAATTTCTTCACTTGCCATGCCATCAAATTTTGTAAAGTTGCAGCTATAATAATAAATTATTATAAGTTATTGTTTTATATATATATATATATATATATATATATATTTCCCCCCCAGAAGAACTTCATCTACCTCAAAAGCCTTCCATACATTCTCACCCCTCTCTGTTTAAGAAAGATACTCAGGGATAGAAAAAGACAGTCTGAGGAATATAATCAATAATGTTGTAAATATTTCTTAGGGGGCCAGATGGACTCAAGTCCTGTTGGGGAGACCACTTCATAGTCGATGTAGAGATACAGTGCCTGACCACCGCACTGTATCTCTGAAGCTAATGTTGAATAATATTGTATGTCAACTATAATTATACATACATATAGTCTCGGGACATGGAGTAGAGAGTGGGAATGGATTCAATGGAATTGTAATAGATAAGCATGATATTGGGGGTGGGAGGGCAATACATGGGGGGAGGGGGGTTGTTACTTTGTGAGGGTGAAAAGGGTAACTATTGCATTGTTCTGTACACCTGAAACTAACAATAAAAAAAAAGAAAGATACTTTTCAATGATGGTCTCTTAATAAACTATATATTTTTAGATTATTTCAGATACATTTTTAAACATCAGGTTACAAATTTTCCTTCTGAGATAACTGCAGAATCATTTTTTCTTTGGCTATATTCCTCAAGAACTACAACCAATTTTAATATAAATTTGTTACTCAATCAACAAATACTATGCTGGACATGCAGGGGTGAAAAACATAATTCCTGCTCTCAAGAAGTTTATAGGGGCCGGCCGGGCGGCTCAGTTGGTTAGAGAGCAAGCTCTGAGCAACAGGGTTGACAATTTGATTCCCTCATGGGCCAGTGAGCTGCACCCGAGCTGAGCTGCCAACGGGCAGCTGGATGGCTCAGTTGGTGAGAGCGCGTGCTCTTAACAACAAAGTTGCTGGTTCGACTGCCACATGGGATGGTGGGCTGCGGCACACACCCCCACTCCCCCACCCCCGCAGCTAGACTGAAAGTGGTGACTGGACTTGGAGCTGAGCTTGTGTTCTCCACAACTAAGATTGAAGGATGACAATTTGACTTGGAGCTGATGGGTCCTGGAAAAAACATTGTTCCCCAATAAAGTTTGAAAAAAAAAAGTTTACAGAAAGGCAGAGAGATAGGCTAATAAACCATAAGAACATTGAGATATGATAGAGATATGCACAGTGTTGTGGGAGCCCAAAGAGACCATCACCGGTCGTGGCTTGTTCGGTAAGAAGAGAGAGAGAAGGTTAAGAGCTCGCTCAAGAGTTTGAGCTCTGAGCAACAGCGGTTCGAGTCCAGCCCGAGCTGAGCAGCCGCTGCTGAGCTGCCAACAGGTGGCAGGATGGCTCAGCTAAAAAAAAAAAAAAAAAAAAAAAAAAAAAATGAAAGAGAGAGAGAAGAAGAGAGGTCCGAGAAGTCTTTCTGAAGGAAGTCCCAACTTCACAGCTTATCATTTGGGCCAGAATGTTTTAAAATAACAGCTATAAGAGTAGCGTGTTCTAAGCAAAGTGCTACTTTTCAAATCCATACTCCATCATAAATAAATTCTCACTTTCCAGCAACACAGACCTTCCTTGTCTTGTAACTGAAGAATACCTGTATCTAAGCTGTTACTCTGACTTCTGTGGCAGTTATATTAGTCGATATTTCATTAATTCACTCCTTCAATCACTGAACAAGTACTTATGGAATATCTTCCATGTCCCTGGCATTATTCTAAGCACTGAGAATCCAATGGTAGACAAGACAGACCCGGTCCCTCTCCCTCTCCTCAAGAAAATTGACTTTAAGAAGTGGCAGGCGGAGGAATATTGGGAAAACAATAAAACAATAAATAAATAGATAAATAAGAAAATCTCAGGGTGTGACAGGTGCAATGAAGGAATTAAGCAGTGTGATGAGAGTTCGGCCAATGATGGTCACAGAATGTCTCCTCAGAAACAGCAAATGAACTGAGATCTGTAGGATGAGAAAGAGTCAGGATTTGTAGATCTAGAGTAAGAGAACTCCAAGTAGAGATAACAGCAAATAAAAGACCCTGATACAGAAAAGACCTTGGTGTTTTGAAGGACCAAAAAGTAAGGCAGTGGATGGCAAGGTAGTATTGGAGTGGGAAGTGTTAAGAAATAACTTGGAGGAAGAGGCAGAAACTGGAGAATAAAGGAAGGGTCTCAAAGGCCTGGTTAAAGCATGGGGATTTTGTTCTAAATGCAAGGAGAAGCCACTGAAGAGTTTTTAAACAAGGGACTGGCAGCAGTTTATATGTGTAAAAAGCCACCCTGGCTGTTATGTGGTGAGGGGACCATAGAGACGGGAGTGAAATCAGGAGAGAAAGACCTGTTAGGAAGCTGCTCCAGTTGTCTAGGTGACAGATGGTGAAGGTCTAGACTCAGTGGCCTGTGGTGATGGGAAGAAGGGGAGCAATTTGGGATTGATAAGATATAACCTGCAGGACTCACTGATGGACTGGATGTGGATGACGGGGTAAAGGGAAGGATCAAGGAGTACTCTTAGACTTGGGTTTGAAAAGCCAGTGAATCATTCCATTTACTAAGCTCGAAAAGACAGGGGAAGGAACAGGTTAACAGGCAGGTGTGTGCGGTGGTTGTGGGACTGGAAATTGAGAGTTCCCATCTCAATATGTTCAGGTGCACCGTCCATCTGAGATCAGGTGGAGACACCAAGTTGGGCATGTGAGTCTGAAGCTTGGAAGAGAGGTGCAGGCTAGATTTACATTTAGGAGTCATCAGTTTTGGGATGCTATTTAAGTCTGTAGGACTGCAAGAAGTCATCTGGGGAGAGAGGAGAGAAGGAATAAGAAGGGAAGAGAAGAGAAAGAAAATGGCCCTTGGGCACTCCAATGTTCAGAAGTCTAGAAGGAAAGGAGGAGGGAGAAAAGATGCAAGAGAAAAAACCCCCAGTGACATGAGAAAAAAACAGGGACTGCAGTGTCACAGAAGCCAAACAAGTGTTGGAAGGAAGAGGAAAAAAGAAATCATATCTTAGGTTGTTGAAAATGCATGTTAAGATTAGGATGGAGTTGCCATTGAACTTGAGAACAGGGAAGTCGCTGATGACCTTGACAAGAGCAGTTTCAGTAGAGCTGAGAGAACGGAAGTAGACAGTGAAGATGTGATGAAGTGGAGACAGTGAGTACAGAGCAGGGCCCAGCAAACAGTGGCCAAATCCAGTCTGCCACCTGTTTTTGTAAATAATGCTTGCTTGGAACACACCAATCCCATTTGTTTAAGGTATTGTCTGTGGCTGCTGTCACCATACCACAGCAGAGATTAGGAGTTGTAGATTATACGGCACTTACAAAGTCTAAAATATTTACTATCTGGCCTTTAAACAGAAAAGGGTTGCTGACCCCTGGTACCAACTATTTTTTCCAGAAGTTTTTGCTATAAGACAAGAAAAATGGGGCAATGGATGTGGTAAAGTGGAGAGTTTTTAAAGATGACAGATTCTTGCGCATGTCTACTGTGGGTTGACACAACAGAAAAGGAGAAATTGATTTGGGAGGTGGTGGGGGTAACAGGACAATTACAGAAAAGAAGGACTTTTTAAATAATGTTCCTGAATTGTTTATTGTGTAAGGATTAGTCTCCTAACGGGGCTAAAAGTATCCTTCAGCGTTTAGGCCAAGGATATAAATGGCATTCTTATATCCCTTATAGTTCAAGTAATCATCCACTCTAGTTGCCACAATGACAGGCCCAGTCTATGACAATTGTTTCAGTATAATTATTAATAGCTCCTTCTCACTCCCAAAACTAGACAAATACTTGCCCACTAATAAAAATACCATGGGGCACTTCTGAGAGAGGGGCAGTGCTGAGACTACTGCTCTGAATGAGGCGTGCTGACACCCACAGCTTTCCCTGACTTCAGGCACCATTATAAGCAGTGGTTCAAAACCACAGCAACACACCTCCTGCAACTGTTATCCATTTGGCTAATATGGACTCAAATGCCCATGATGCTACAAGGAATCAGTAAATTCTAAAACCAATGAAGCCTTCTAAAAAATGTTGGGTCATCATATAAAAAAAGCAGAGAGGCCTCCACAGGCAATTGCCCACCAGAAAGCACTGACCTTTCTGCTCATGCCTTACACAGATTTCTGGGATATTGTTGGTCATGTCATGTTAGAGTGATATATTAAATGGAATTATAACCACCGTGTTTTGCCAAATGCCCTAAGATACAAGGCATTCAGTAAGAAAGGTCAAAAGGGCCAAGCTAAGGTCTAAAGAAGAGCATTATCCCTTCTCAGAGAAAGGGTTTCTATCTCTACGTGTCTCTTATTCTCAACCTGGCACACTCCCAGAACTCTCTCTGCTGAAAGTACCACTTTTTTCTTCCAACAAACAAACAAGATGCACACTATCTTACATTTCAGTCTTAAAGAAAAATAAACTGTTTGCCAGGTTGTTTTCTTTCAGGCTGGAATACTTCTGCTTGTTATAACAATGGACTAAAGTCAAGGAAATGTAATATAATTCATTTTCCAGAGTCAAAAAGGTTCTTCTGAAGCATTCAGTCCATCGAGCAAATCCATTCCCAACACACACTCTAATAAGTTGATATCTAATCTCTGGTCATTGATTACACAGGAAGAAGGGCATTTCGTAATTGGAAGAATCCAAAGACCTATAAAAGGTTAAGATTTATTTTTGAAAAATACTAAAATACTTTTACTACCTGGCTAATCAGAAAATGTGCTGATTTTCATATGAATGAAAGTTTCTGGCACTGTCCCTAGACACTCTTTAAAATAAAATGGGGGCTACTTTTCCATTCCAAGCTGTATGTGAATTAAAAACAGAACTAATCACCCAGAAATGTCTGCATTCAATCTACCCTTCCCAGGGTTTCCGAATTGAGCACGGGGGCATGGCTACAGCCTGCATTCATGGGTGTTATTAGGAAGTAGTTACTGTAGTGGTCCTCTTCAGTAACTCAAATTCTGCAAAGCAACCCACAGAGCGAGCCCAGAAGGTTCAGCAGAGCCAATTACGCTATCTCTGTATTTTTGTGCATCATTAACTGGAACCATTATTCTTCATTTTCCTTGCCTCCTAAAATAGACTCTAACACGCTATCAAGGCCCTCGCAGGTCACGTGCGCAGAAGATAAGCAGCACGGAACCTGGCACAGACTCTAATGTTTTCTTCTTTCGTCTTTTAAAATTTTTTCCCCAGAACTGTTGTCTGCCACCTGTGTGGACAGAGGGGAATCTGAGTCAATGGAAATGCCTCGAGACGTTAACATCCCCTCTGGCTCTTGGGCACATCTAATTTGGCAGTTTGCTTTATCAGAGAATTATACTGCCTTTAGCCTGTGAGTCCACAAGTGGCCTTTAAGAGATTTTAGACAGAGCCCATTGCTGCCACTGTCAGAAAGGAAGGAAAGGCTGACGATTTTCAGAACTGGTATGGCTTTATGTTCTTTGAAAAAATTGAGGTGCTAATTTTCAAGATTACCGAAAGGGAAATTATATTTTGCCACTATCCTATCATTTCTGTTGTCCAACTTTACATCTGCCTGCCAGTTCCCTTCCTACTGTTTGGAAAAGCAATGAGTTGTATTAGTAAAAAGCAAGGGTTTGGGAACCAGCAGACTGGGATTTGAATGTTGGTCTTGCAACTTATGGTGCCATCTCTGTCAAGCCACTTCACTTCTAGGAGGCACAGGCTCACCATTGCTAAAACAGGAAGAAGGGCACCTACCTCAAAGACTTCTCTTTTAAATAAAAGAACACAGGGCTTAGCTGTGAGCACCTTGGAACTAGTGCTTTCGGGAACCTTCTTCCTCTCACCATGTTTTAGAGAGTCTGCTGTCCCACGAGCAGACCAGGCCCGAGCTGGGCCAAATGGAGTTTTCCTGTGACTTTCGAATTGGAGAAGGGTTCATCTCTCTCTGGGGGCGGAAGCCCCAAGATGTAAAGTTGAGTTACACCAGCAGGAAGGCACCTTAGTAAGGGGAGGAGGCTGGTCTCCAAGTAGAGATAATCCTGAGCATATTCCAGTTGTTTGACAAGCCCAGATGTGACGCTACTCTTCCACAGTCTGACTGTTCAACTTCCTTCAAAACAAGACACAAGGGCCTTCCAAATAATCCCCCTTTATGCCTAGGGCAGTTTGAATTGGGGTTTTATCTTCTGCAACTGAGAGAATTCTGATGAAGGACTCAGCTCATAAAAGGGTCTCGCTAAATGGCAACTATTAACATCATTCCCAGATCTCCGAGACGGACTGCCATTACTTCAGGTGAGACTATCCCTCTAAGAAGAGTCAAAGGTGTCGACCCATCTTGTAGAACTTTGTAAGTAAGATGGTTAAGTTCAACATCTGCAGGCATACGCATATGAATGGCTCATGGATCAGGGGGGATGGTCTCTTCATACCATGTTAAAAATGAGACATTCTCCAGAATTGAAAAGATTGAAAAGTTTCAATCTTCAGTTCAATCCTTCAATAAAAAGTGAGTGTCTACTATATGTACTGTGCTAGATACTGAGAGAAAAAGGTCACTAGATGGGGATGTGTCTTTAAAGAGCTTGTAAGGAATACATGTAAGAAACAGATAAAACTATAAGATAAGAGGGGCCAGCCGAGTGGCTCAATTGGTTAAGAGTTGGCTTGGGAGAGCGAGCTGTGAGCAGCAGGACCACCGGTTCAGTTCCCACATGGACCAGTGATGCTGCGCCCTCTACAGGTAAGATGGTGAACAATAGCTCGACCTGGAACTGGACTGCCATGAGTGGCCAGAGACGGCATAGGCTGCAATGGGGCTGCTGGGAGCTACCACGAGTGGCCAACAGCCAGCGTGAGCGGCCGGAAGCCGGTGAAAGCGGTCGTGAACCGCTGTGAGCGGCTGTCCAATGGCCGGCAACCAATTGCCTCAGCCGGGAAGAGGGCAATGATAATATCAACATGGGCCAGTGAAGCAACGTCCTCCACAACTAGACTGAAGAACAAAAGGACAGCAACTTGTCTGTTCCCCTTCCCCAATTCTCCAACACTGACCCCCTCTCCCAATTCACCAATAAAATCTTAATAAAAAACAAACAAACAAAAAACTGTAAGATAAGAATAATGCAAAGAGGTATGAGTCATGAGTGCCAGCATCATTTGGAAAGCAAGGGACTCCTCAAGAGAGCAAAAACATTGCTGAGGCTACTGCATCTGATGAGGCCTAAACAGCGGCCCCTGTGATTTCCACTGAAGGTAAGCCCTAGGAGTAAGTAAGCTGTTATTTATGCAATGTCCCTTCTTTTGGTACTGATGTCCTCTGGAATGACAGAGAACTGTTGCTATGGAAGCAGGGCATCTCCAGCTGGAACAGAGGTGCTTTAAGACTCGGCAATAATGAAAACACAGGCCACTCCCAACAATGGTGCCAAACGATATCCCAGGCTACCAGAATCTCATTCACAGCCATGGATGGTTGCATGCACACAGCCTCATGCTTCCCTGTGG
Organism: Hipposideros armiger; assembly: GCF_001890085.2. Lineage (NCBI taxonomy): Eukaryota > Metazoa > Chordata > Mammalia > Chiroptera > Hipposideridae > Hipposideros > Hipposideros armiger. The sequence continues at coordinate 1,525,041 of NW_017731491.1, read as the reverse complement.
CCTCGAACACAACAGGTCTCTTCTAGGTCTGGCAGCCCTGGTCAAATGCCGGATGGGCACCCACCAGATGAGAATCATTGGCGTGAACATGAATTCCTCCACAGCCTGTTTGGAAACGTTGCATAAAGGGGTTTTATTTAAAGCACAGACTTCTTTCCAACCTTGTGAACCAAAAGAATGTAGAGAGCAAAAGGAGTAATTCTCACCTTATTTGTTAAAATGCTCTGTTACACCTAAGTTACTTTTATTTACGATTTCTGCAAAGCACATCCACGGCAAACGTGAACCAAAGAGTTCATTTTTATTGGGTTTGGGAAACAAGCCAGAAGTTAAAATCACAAGACGGAGCTGGAACACAAATTCAGCAGTGCCCAAACAAGACTAAACATTTACATTTTCAAGCTCTGCTTATATCTGTTATCACCCATAACTTAAAATACGTGAGCCCTGAAGTAGCTGGGAGTGGTGAATGCATTTGCACAGCTTCCTTTGATGAAATGTAATCCTTGAGGGATGACTGCATTTAAAGCAACACCTCCAAATGGCAAAAGAAAAGAAAATGTTGAAGCGAAAGTCTCGGCGACTCTGCTGAATAAAAGGTACAGAAATTCAATACTGTAGGAAATGGGGCACACTTCAAGGAACAATTTGTCCAAGTTTAACTAAAGGGCTACTTCCTACAAATAGCTAGGACTTTCCAGCTGCCAAGATAAATTCTGATCCACCATATCTTACTATTACTCCTCATTTTAGTCACTTAGTAACTCTCATCTATTAATATATATATGATGGGTCTTCATTCAGGAGAAAACACCCTTCTGTGGTGACATCACCTGATTTTTAGAGATACCTTCTGTACCAAAAGCCAAAGGCTACGAATGCCCTGGGGGTTTCACCTGAGTGCGTTTCTCCTATTTCGCTTAATTCTCTTCAGTCCCACAGGGAAGCAGTGCACACGGTTGGCTCCTTTCATCCTAGCGCTCCTCTCAGCGCAGATTCTTCCTCAAGCTGAGAGGGGCCCAGCTGGTTAATGAGGCCATGGCCACTGTCACTGCTTAGATTCCCTTGTGAACCAGTTAACTTTTCAGATTCCACAATGAAAAAAAGTGGCCCCCAAATCTGCTCTTAAGAGTTTGTCACTATTTCAAAAGAGAATTTGGTATGGACAAGTATGTAGCATACTGGGAATCAGAAAATCTGGATCTGTGATTAACGCACTGAGTGAGTTGGGGCAAGTCACAGAACCTATCTGAGCCTATTTCTTCGTCTGGAAAATGGGGGAATGACATCTCTGTGGCCAAATCCACATCTTTGTGAGGGTCAAGTAGAAGAATATTTGCAAAAATATTTTGTAGAATGTTAAGATGACCATATTTATATTATAATAGAAACATTAGCATTATAGATCAAGACAAACGACTCAACATGTACCTTCTGCCAAAGCAACTCGAAATGTGTCTTTGCTTATACCGAATCAATCAAGAAAGATACATTAGTCTTACAACAGTACATTCTTAATTCTAGAGGTCTGGATAACTCCAGGGCTGACAACTGTACTGGAGCCTGACCACAATATGCTAAACCAGTCACCAGAAATCTCCAAAGATCAGAATGTCCAAGTATTCAAAAAAAAAAAAGTATAGCACTTGGCCTAGCACAAATGACATCACAGTTAGCTATCTGTCCCTACTGTTCCCATGTGACTGGGAAAAAGAAAGTTTAAAAGTATGACAAGGAGACAAGGGTGAGTAATTGGGTCTGAGATGGAGTAAAGACCCCTCAATTCACCCCTTCTGCTTTATAAAAGACAGTATTTGGATCATCAAATTTACTTGTCAGTAACTGTATCTCCAGAAAAAATGTCCCCCTTCTATTGGGTTGTTGGAAAAGTCATGACACATTTTTGCAATGAAAAATAAAAATACGTCATGACTTTTCTGACAACCTAATAGTTGGGGGCCATTATAAGAGTAGCACTAATATATTTTGCCTAACCTCCATATTCTAGGTATCACATATAATACCTAGAGGTGAACACAGCATCTATTCAGAGTACAATATAACAGGGAAACAAAAATCAGAAATCCTGGCATGTGATCCAATATAATATCAAGGATGATAAGTGTCTAGTATATGTTAGAGCTCAAATCTAGACGACTACGGAACACCAAACCAAACAGATTAACAAAGCATTCTATTTGGTTTTGCAAAATTAATCCCCTTCCAGAGGAAACATCAGAGTCCAAATTAGAGCAAAGGAAATTTGACAGCTATATTACAGGCTCCTGAAAACAGGGATTTATAAATGGAAATGTTGACAGAGCAACCATAGCACTGCATTCAGACTGTTCTAAATCCAGTATTTCCATGAAAGAGGGAAGAGAAAAAAAAAAAAAAGAGGTCAAGTTCTTACATGAAGACCGAGTTTCAAATTCCCATCCATTGTTTAAACATAGCTGAATGACTTCTTGTATCATGGACCTAAAACCCCGAAAGCTTTGCCGTCAGCAGTAATAGTGCAAGTTTTCTAATGTGCAACCTCCAATTAAGAATGGAATTTTCCTTCCAAAATCGCTAACTCCTAGCATTCAAAAGCAAGAGTAACCTGGGGAATGGCCAGAGCAGTTACAGTAGTGATGAATGGCATTTTCTTCTTTAGATGTAGAAACGCTAGTTTAAACTTGTGACTGCCTTTAACATGGAAACAAGCAGATGGCAAAAGTTATGCTTGACCTTCTTTCTTAGCTCCTGAAGGGTACCAGTTTATATGGAGATGGCTCAGAAGAATAATAAACTTCAGTATTCCTTCCTGGCACACTCTTCCTGAAACCATTTTCAATAATCCTGTTGCACACCAGTGGGACTTGATGTGTTTCTAAGGTCAGAAAGGAAGTGCTTCAACTGTGGGACTTGCTAACGAAAAGAAATAATCATGGCAGTTTTCTTTTTGGGGGGGGAGGCCACATCACTATCATTAGGTACTTAACACAAAAACTTAAGACTCCTACAGCGAATCTGAAACACCTATTCTGTACGGACTAAATGAAGACACAATAGGAATGTATGCTTATTTAGCAGAAAAAGAAATCTATTAAAGCTCAGAACAATATGGAAAAAAGTTTCCAAAGAGATTAAATATTGAAATGATTAAAAACTGCCAAATGACCCAGTAATTCCATGCCTAGGTATATACTGAAATGAAAGCAGGGACTCAACACACATATGTGAATGTCCATCTTGATTACAGCATTGTTCACAACAGCCAAAAGGTGGAAACAGCCCAAGTGTCCGTGAACAGACAAAATGTTGTATGTACATACAATGGAATATTATTCAGTCATAAAAAAGGAATGAAGTTTTTGAACATGAATGAAAATCCCAGATAAAAATACCAGAATTCAACAATACATTAAAAGCACAATACACAATGACCCAAAGGTATTTAAGGAGGGTTAAATACATTAAAAAAAAACAAACCTAAGCTAATAAAGAAATGGAAAAGCCATCATCATATCAGCAGAAGCTGAAAGAAATAGAAAAGCTATCATCGTATCAGTATAAGCTGAAAGGGCTCGTATGTTAAAATGCAACATCTATTTTCTGGCAAACAAGCTTAGTGAACCAAGGTCACAAGGATAACTCCTTAATAGTTCAAGAATCTAGAAATGACAAAATGTCACACTAGAAGATAAGGGCCTTTTCTTTGCTGCATCATCTCCAATGCCTAGAGTAGTGCCTAGCATACAGGAGGTGCTCACTAAGTATTTACTAAGTGGATGAAGAAATATACTAACCAGCGACACTGTCATTAAAATAAAAAACAAATTGCCTGCCATCCCAACTTATTTAACACTGAAACATTGTTCAGAAAAGGCATGTATAAAACTTTTAATATCAGGATCCCTTTACCCTCTTGGAAATTACTGAGGGCCCCAAAGAGGTTTTGTGGGTTATAGCTATTGATGTATATACCATCTGGGAAATTAAAACGGAGAAGTTGAAAAGATCTATTAATCCATTTAAAAATAACAACAGGGCTGGCCAAGTGGTGCATTAGTTAGAAGTTAGCTTGGGATGCCAGCTCTGAGCAGCAGGGCCCCAGTTCGGATCTCACATGAGGGCCAGTGACGCTATGCCCTCTACAGCTAAGATGGTGAACAACAGCTCGACCTGGAGCTAGGCTGCCATGCGTCAGCGTAGGTTGCAGCCCCTGCTGCAGTGGGGCTGGCTGGCAGCAGACGTGAGCTTTCATGAGCTGCCATGAGCCATTGTGAGTGGCTGTCCCCGGCAAGCGACTGCCTCACCCAGGAAGAGCGCAAATACCAACATGGGCCAGTGAAGCAAAGTCCTCCACAACTAGACAAGAACAAAAGGACAGCAGCTTGTCTGTTCCCCTCCCCCAATTCCCCAATAAAAAAATAACAATAACCCACTGCATGTTAACATAATAATGTTTACATGAAAAATAACTATATTTCCAAAAAAACCCCAAATTTCTTGAGAAGAGTGGCACTGTTTGTGCCTTTGTAAATAGCTTTAGTGTCTTCTTTAATAGATACCAACTGGACTCTCATATATGCTTCTGTATTGAATCTGTTGTGATATGTTGTTTTGGTTGAAAATATTATAAAAATGTGGCTTCACATAGATATGTAGTTAGAAAAGAAATATTTTAACACCTTTTTCAGGTACATGTGTGTGTGTGTGTTTTGTCCATCTCATGTTTTATTGTAAAAATGTAAAAATAAATTACATTTAACATCATCACCAGTATGTACACACAGTGTGTGCAATTCCAGGATAGCCAGTGACACCCCAGCAAGGTGGGATGAAGAAACTAAAATGAGCTAATTAAAACATTTCACAGAAAAATAGAAGGCTGCCCCTTCTCACCCTGTTGCCGGGCCTGCATATCCCTCGGTTACAGGATGAGTGGGGTGTGGGCAGACATGCCCATCAATATCTTCACATGTTGGGGGTGGGTGCAGTTCTGGCACCATTAGGCCACGCAGTATTGGGGAGGGGGCTGAGAGGCAGAGAGGGTGACTGAGTTGAGGGGGATCACTCACCTCCTGCCCAGCACCCACTGCCTGTGATGGGTGGCCCCAAACTTTGCTCACCTATGGGTCAGTGCCATCTCCCTCACTTTGTGTGGGGACTCAACATCATGACGTTGGCTGAGGTCACCAAGAAGGGCCCAAATGAGTTGGGGGTAGGAAGGTAAACACGGAACACCGCAATCTTGGGACCCTGCTCTTTCACCTTCTCTTCCCTCTGGCTCTGAAGCCAACAACAGGTGCCAGGTATAGGAAAACAGCAGTTTATTTAAAAAATAACAAAACAAAACATACAGAGCAGAGTGGGCTGGCCCCAGGGTGTGCATCACAGAGAGCCCAAGAACTCTGCCAGCCCCTCACCGGAAACACTTTCATGTTATCTTTTGCTCCCCCCCATCCAAATCCTCTCCTTCCTTACACACACACACACACACACACACACACACACTCTCTCTCTCTCTCTCTCTCTCTCTCTCTCTCTCTCTCACACATGAGAAGCAGTGGCTAGAGTGAGGAGCTTGAGTCGCATATTTGGTCATTCTCCACTTGTGAGCCCAGAGCAAGCTGGGAAGCTGTGAGGTCCTTATTCAGGGCACAGGGGATACAACGGGGGTGGTGGCAGATGAGCCAGGGCTGAGCTCATTCCTGTGGCTCCCTGGTCACCAGCTCCAGGAACCCCAGCCTCAACGGCCATGGCCTTCTTCTACCTTCTCTTTCTCCCACCACTTCCAGGAGGCAGAAAGCCTGCGTCCACCATCACTTGCCAAAGGGTATCTGAGACAGAGAGCTGGTCTCTGGGCTCGGCGTGGTCCCAGTATACAAGAAGGGCGAGGACTCGGGCACGCTTGGGACTTGCTCTGGGTTCCCTATATCAGGAGTGTTGCTGCACCTGCCCATTATCTCCTTGCTCCCTTCCCCGAGGCGACCTCTTCCCTACGGAGTTTTGCAGTAGAGGCCAGTCAGGCAGGCAGATGGGATTGGGGGGGGGGTGTGAAATCCTTGCCCCAGCTGAGGCCTGAAGTGCCTGGCCCCCACACACATCAGCTGTACCTCCAGCAAAGGCAGGGCAGGGTCTCACACTGCCTCCCCCACTCTCTGAAATGCCGAGCTTAGTGCTGGGCACACAGAAGGAACTCATGAATACTGGTAAACTCAAATGGCCAAGGCCCAGCCTAAGAGAACCATGCGACATTCTCAACCAAATGATGAGGCGAGGACCCAGGCAGTGGCCTCTTCAAGGTCAGTCCTGCCAGCCAACACCTGTCTTTGAATCATCAAATACACCAGCTGCGCTCAGGACAGATGCCTCCCCACTGCCAGAGTGCCCGGTCAGCTGGAGAACAGAGGACTTATTCTGGGCACAGGCCATGCTTGACAGGTAGCATCTAGCTGGAGGGGATGGAAGGTGAGGAAGGCCTTGGTCCCCCACTCCCACTTCCTGGAGGTCCCAACTACCATAGGATGCCCCAGGATGAGGGGAACGGAAGCCATCAAAGGCAGAGTGAGGAGCTGGCCCCGCCTCACGTGCCTCGGAGGCTGTTTGCCTTGTTGTACTTGTTCATAAGCTCTTCGTAAGGCACAGAGAACTTCGACTTGGTGCTGGTGAAGGTGGACTTGTCCGACGAGGGGAGCTCGCCCAAGTTCATGGGCACCTCAGCTTTGGCCTCTTCCTGGGGCTTCTCCTTGCCAGCCAAGTTGTCAGCCAGGGAGGACCTGGACGTCTCCTTGTCCAAGAGGCTGGTCTCCTCGTTCACAAAGGTGATGCTGGCGTTAGGGAAGATGAGCAGGTGGCAGTCCTGGGCGTCCCACGGCTCACCCTCCTCACTGATGCGGTCCAGCTGGTTAGTGAACACCTCAGGGCTTGGGGAGCCATCTTAAGGGGGGCGCCCCAGCCTCCTCACTGGGGGACCGTGACACGTGGCCTTTCCTCCTAAGCATCTGAGACACCTCTTCCAAGCTGGGCACCTGGTTCTTGGAGTAGAGCACCAGCGGGGCCAGGGAGGCCGGGAGGGCTGGCAGCCCACTCCTCTGAGGCCCTGGCCCCAGTCCCAGCCCCGGGACTCTCTCCCCATCACTGCTTGTTTTCATTGCTTTCTTCCCAATCTGCTTAATGAGGTCATTGTGGGTCTCCTCCTTTTTGGACAGAAAGCTGAAAATGTTGACATCCGTGGACGCCGTGTGCCCCGCCATCTGCAGAGCCTTCTTGGAGTGTGGAGAGCTCTGGAAGGTCTCCTTCCACTGCCACTGCCGCTTCTTAATGGCCTTGTGGACCTCCACAAACATGCTCACCTTCCAGTTGACAAAGAAGGCCAGCCAGGCCAGCCCCAGGTGGATCCAGAGCGCCACAAAGTAGTGGTACAGGGCATAGTAGTTGGCGCTGGGGTTCACACTGGCCCCCAAATCGCTGAAGCCGACGGTGGAGATGGTGATGAAGGAGTAGCAGAGGCTCTTGATGTAGTCCTCCTCGGCCACCATGAACACGAAGGGCGGGATCGCCAGGTGGACCAGCACGCCCCAGTGAAGATGGCTGTGCAGGTAACTGGCGCCTTCTGCAGGCTCATGGCTCTCCTCGTGAGGTACTGGCCCAGCCTCTTTGAACATCCCCGGAAGAACTTGCCCAGGACACTGATACACATCAGGCAGAGTGGCATCCCGAAGAGACCATAGTAGACACAGAAGAGGCACCCAGTGGGGGTCTTGGAGGCCATGTTGCCATAGTTGATGGTAGTGATGGCCGTGGCTGAAAACATCATTGCACTGGGCCAGTTCCAGTTGTAAAAGGTCTGGTTCGCTGTGATCGCCACGCCCTGTCCTGCAGCATCAGATACTACCTGCAGGATCTTGTCCAGGCCCTCCTGGCCCAGGTGCGGGGAACTCCTTGAGTAGATAAAATTCCCATGTACAGTAGTTTCTCTTAGCCTCTTTTCAGTGCAGCTCCACCTGTACTGAGAAGATTGCTGTCCCGATGGCCAGGTAGAAGATAATGGCCAAGGTGAGCAGAGGACCCTGGTCTACAATGACTCCCTAGAGGCTGCCTCCTGAATAGAGTCCCCTGGCCCCAGGGGTTCTGGGTCTATGCCCCCTCCGGCCTCTGGAAACAGCTGTTTGAATTTGGAGCTCCGCATGCACAATGCCTGATGTCCCTGGCACTGCTCCCTGGCAAAGCTGCTCTTCCAAGTTGACTCACTGAGCATGGGGAAACTGGGCGTGGGTAGGGGTAGGAGAACATCTAGGAGGTCAAGGGGACGCCCTGGATTGCTGAAGCAAAAGGGGCTGGGGGAAACTCAGAACCGACTCTGGTAAGACACGTGGGCCACCCTCTGTGCACCACAGCAGTACACACAGCACCAGCCTCCGCAGGCCTCTTTAGCAACCGGCAGAGCGCTCCCTTGTGTGCCGGGCCCCCGCGAGAGAAGCCAGGTACTTGTTGATAATCTTTTTTGAAACTACACCGAAACTTGAAAAGTGGTAGATTCCTTTTATTTTTTTTTTCAGCTGAGCCATGCTGCCACCTGTTGGCAGTTCAGCGGCAGCTCAGCTCGGGCCGGGCATCGAACTGCTGTTGCTCAGGCTCGCACTCTTGAGCGAGCTCTTAACCAACTGAGCCACTCAGCCGGTCCCTGAAAAGCGGAAGATTCTTAAACATTAGCACTATGGAATGTGAAATACAGAATCTGAAATCTTATTAATATGGAATATGGAATCTGAAATCTTATTAATGAATTGTACTCTAGTACATTAAATTCCACTGGTCAGTTTTGCTTCCGCCTAGGATTCAGAAAGCTGGAAAGAGGGTTGCTCTTACATTAGAAAATTAAATAAACTACAAAATCACAACTTTTCTTGAACCCATTAGAGAACTGAAGGAAACCAAGTATCCTGAGATTCAAGGAGGGACAGGCTCCCCAAGAGACATGGTGACACCCAGGGAAGTCTCACACGTGGCAGAACATAAGAGGAAGACAGGGGTGCTATACAAGCAGGTAGGAAGGAATCAACTAAAAATTTTAACAAATTGCTAATGGCCAAATGTAGGGTTAGAGCAACAGGATAGAATTTCTAAGAGCTGCACACACAGGGCAGTTTGCACCCACTCTCACGCTCTTTGCCAACACCTCTGCTGGGTGCTCTCATGAGAAAAACTGCAGGCAGAGTGGGAGGCCAGAAAGAGCATTCTTTTGTGGGGCAGATATGGAGGAGACAGTGGGCGCTGGAGGAAAATCATGAAGCCCTGATAACCCTCGCCCTTGCCCGAAACCACCTCTCAAAAGCCTGAAGCCTGGCAAATGTCCAGTGTAGGTCTTACGGACCGGACAAGGGAACATGAGCCATTCACTTCCTCTGATGCAACAGCAGATATTGTGGACACGGAAGCAGTGCTGCAATTTTCATTCAGAGAAGAGCACACTGGGGACAGTAAGGAGGCTTTCAAATCCAGTAAACCTAGAGTTGCTTTAAAGCGGGGCAGTAGGGATAGAAAGGAGTGGAGCTGATGGAAAAGCCACAGGAACTTGACAAATGCCTGGATACAAAGAATTAGGAACACTGACCTTCCAGTGGGTTCCATCATAATCAGCAGCAGCAGTATTACTGCTTCTTACTAAGCAAGACTAAGCCTGACCTTGTGCTGTGATTTGAAATAATTCACTCTAGGGCCGACCGAGTGGCTCAGCTGGTTAAGAGCTCGCTTGGTAGTGCTAGCTCTGAGCAGCAGGGCTGCGGTTCGGATCCCACGTTGAGGGCAAGTGATGCTGCGCCCCCTACAGGTATGATGATGAACAACAGCTCAACCTGGAGGTGGGCTGCTGTGAGTCCCTGTCGACGGCGTAGGCTGCAGTGGGGCTGCAGTGGGCTGCTGTGAGCTACGTAAGTGGCTGGCAGCCAGCGTGAGTGGCCGGCAGTGGGCGAGAGCTGCCGTGAGCCGCAGTCAGCAGCCGACCAATGACCGGCAACCGATTGCCTCACCCAGGAAGAGCGCAATGATCATACCAACATGGGCCAGTGAAGCGACGTCCTCCACAACCAGACTGAAGAACAAAACAGCAATTTGTCTACCTGTCTGTTCCCCTTCCCCGATTCCCCAATGCTGTTTCCCTCCCCCAATTCCCCGATAAAAATCTTTAAAAAATCAATCAATCAATCACTCTAATCCCCACCACACCGAAGTAGGTATTATTATCACCATGTCACAGTTAAAGAATCTGAGGCTCAGTGAAGTTAAGTAACTTGTCCAAGGTCACACAGATAGAGAGTGGCAAAGCCAAAATTGAAATTCAAAGCTCAAGATTTCACTTGACTAGGCAGCCAACCAATGTGACAATGTCCAACTGCCCCAATACTTAGAGATTCAAATAAAATGCTCAGTCTTGTACATAGAGGAGAGAGAAGACACAGCTGTCTGGATTCCTTATAGGCTGCCTAAAAATAAGAGATTTTAGAGTACAAGGGGCAAAGGGTTCCAATATGCAGTAGACATGTCACTCTGCCAAAAAGTGCTGTTAAGGCTCATGTGCAATTAACAGGATGAAGCATAGTGGTAAGACTGAACTCAGTTACTACAGGGCTAAATAACAGACGTTCTATTGTAGAACTCCTTGCCTCAGCTGCAGTCAGTAGTGCTCAAGTACTCTAGGCAAAACTGACATTCACGTGGATTCAACTTGTGAAATAAAGGCAAGCCAATCTTGACCTCTGCACCAGAGGTAAGAAATCCGGGTTAGGAAATAGTGGAGATTCCCAATCAAAACCCAGGACACTGCCCCTAAGAGAGTCTGAACTACACCCCAACTTCAGCACTGCCCCACGGAATCTTTCTATACTCCCAGGTCAATCTCAGGCCTAAGCAATTTCTGAAGTGTAGTGTTGTCTGCAGACATTCTGAAAAATAGAAGTAAAAAAAATTAAAGGGAAACAGAAATGCCTAACCATTTTTGGTCGCTAATGGAAAAATTTGAGCCTGTGCTTTTAAAAGCTCAATTACTTTAGATTTACTATGTTTCAGGAGGAGGAAACAAGTGACAGTTGCCTTGGGTGTTTTTTTTTCAAACTATTTATGGTCCTTTTAATACTCATGCCATTTATTTTCTTGCATCAATGCACTTCATTTTCCTCCCAAAGAGAAGATGAGAGAAAGGATAAATTTAAAGTGATGGAGGGAAAGAATTGAAATCATCCTGCCAGAGAGCTGACAATTACAGAGTTATAATCCCACATAACGAAGATCGATGCTGTGCTGTTTAGTCCCACTATCTACCTAGTTCAGGGTCTTGGAGAACACAATTATTTTTGTTCTAATGCCTGAATTAGATGTTATGCTAATTTTGAGGATGAAAAGCAAAGAACACTTTCTCCTTGGAAGGCGGCACGCTTTACTGATTTAATTAATAAATCTTTACATCTCTATGAAATGAGAAGAAGGCAAGTATGATTAGCCTCCTTTTCTGAGGAAAATGAAGACATGGAAAATTAAGAAACACGGCCCTGGACGGATACTGAAAACAGGAAGAAATCTTTTGTTTTCTGTCCTGGCATTGTGTACGAAAATGAGGATAAGAATGAGAAGAACAAGTCTCAAACAGCACACCACATGGCTCAGAACCTGTCTTGTTCAACCTTTTCATCCACAACTTGAATGAAGACACGGAAGGCATCTCTGGCGAATCCGCTAATGAGAAAATGGGGTCATCAAGGTTCCACAGGGTCTCAACGGGCTGGAACAATCAAGCTAAACTAGCAAGACGAAATCAAGGGTGAGACACATAAAGTCCAGCACTTAATTTCAGAGACTCTCTTAAACAAACAGAGAAGGGAAGAGTTTAAAAGCAGTTCATATGAAAAAAGACTGGGGCAGATACTGCAAACTGCTGGCCCACAGATGTGTTTTGTTTGGCTTTTGCAGTACTTGTGAAAAACACTAAGCCAACATTTAAAAATTGGGAGCGTTGCATAAAAATCTGGATTTCTGGCTTCTCTTGAAAAACGGATAGATCTGGGAACTCCAGGTTTGCATTCAGACGTGACAACAATTGGTCAGAATTGAGTTGTGGCTGTCCCCTTTAGACAGCATTCACTCCCCCAGTGGATCCATATAGATGCGCACTGGCCTGCTGAAGCCATTTAGGTTACTTTCTTAGCTCCGCAGGAATCTGTTTGCAACTCTTGACCTGGGAGTTTCAGATAACTGCCAATTCAATAGAAGCCAATGGTGTGATATGGCTGCCAAAAGTTTCACCCAACCCAAAATCATGGAAGAAGAGTGTCTAGATTGATGGCCTTTGACTTCTGAAGTCACAGACTCCTTAGAGAATCTAGAAAAATCAAGGAGTCTTCTCTTCAGAAATATGTCTGTCACACAAAATTTTAGAATTAATTTCAAGGAGTTGACAGATGCCCTGGACTCCCAGTTCCCAGGTTAACAAGCCCAGTTTAGAGCAAGGGTAGGCTGTCCCACTGTATGTTCATACACGATGTCTACTCCCAGCCAAGAACCACATTTTAAAAGGGGTGCTGACAAACTGCAAGGCAACCAGGATAATAAAGGGTCTGGAAATCATATCATAAGGCTGAAGAAACTAAGAACGATTTGCCTAGAAAACGAACACAATATCCTTTTTAAATTTCAGAAGCTGTAATAAGGAAAAGGGATTAGGCTTACACCAGTTGAATTGGCAGAACTAAGATCAATGAGAAGTTACAATGAGGTATATTTTACTATTTCAGTTCAGTCTGAGAAAAAAAGTTTCTTACAATTAAAGGTCTACAAAACTGGAATAGACTGTCCGGTGGCACAACAAAGTAGTGAGTTCCCCATCGCCGCAAGTATCCAGGCAGAAGCAGGATAACAAAATGGCAGAGATTTCACAGAAAGGATTCCTAAACATCTAAAGTTTCCTTCTTCTAAATCAGAGTTTTAGTAAGCGGAGCTGTAGATGGCAATATAGTGTTCCCCCTTATCTGCGGTTTCACTTCCTGTGGTTTCAGTTACCTGCATTCAACTGCAGTCCAGAAATATTAAACGGAAAATTCCAGAAATAAACAATTCATAAGTCTTAAACTGCATGTCATTCTGAGTAGCATGGTAGAATCCACACTGGCTGGCATCCCTTTGTCCAGCACATCCATGCTGTATAAGCTACCTGACTGTAAGTCACATCGTAGCCGTCTGGGTTATCAGGCTGTACCGCAGTGCTTGTGTTCAAGTAACCTTTCTTTTACTTAATAATGACCTCAAGTGCAAAAGTAATGATGCTGACAATTCATATATGCCAAAGAGAAGCCCCTACAGTGCTATCTTTAATTGAAAAGGTTCAAGTTCGGTACTATGCATGGTTTCGGGCATCCACTAGGGATCTTGGAACATATCCCTCACAGATAAGGGGGGATTATTGGAACAATTCTCTTCTCCTCCCAAGACTAATTAGCCTTGCTCTGATGTAATAGTTACATTGTAGCCACACTGCATTGATGAGACAGAAGCTGGGTGGCTGATCCTCTCTCGGTGATTCTCAGTTAGCTTACTGGGAATTAGCCAAGGTTTGGCCACTCTTGAAATTTCACATGCCAATTCTGTCTTCTTCTAACCCACTCCTTTATTCACGTCTCTTTCTACCTATGTTCAAGTGTTATTGTTGTTTTTTTAAAGATTTTATTGGGGAATTGGGCGAGGGGAACAGCATTGTGGAATTGGGGAAGGGGAACAGACAAGTTGCTGTCCTTTTTGTTCTTCAGTTTAGTTGTGGAGGACATCACTTCACTGGCCCACGTTGGTATTATCATTGTGCTCTTCCCGGCCATTGGATGGCTGCTCACAGTGGCTCACGGCAGCTCACAAAAGCTCATGCCAGCTGCCGGCCAGCCCCACTGCAGCCTACACCGTCACTGGCGACTCACGGCAGCCCAGCTCCAGGTTGAGCTGTTGTTCACCATCTTAGCTGTAGAGAGTGCAGCATCACTGGCCCACATGTGGGATCCGAACTGGAGCCCTGCTGCTCAGAGCTGGCGTCCCAAGCCAACTCTTAACCAATGCGCCACCCGGCGGGCCCTCAAGTGTTCATTTTCATTCTTAGGAAGCTGCATAAGTTTCCCAGCATATCACATCAAGTAGTTGTTGAATTGACTCATCTTATCCACAAAGTTTCAAACATGTGGGCATTTAGTTAAAGCTTTTGCCTGATGATTTCAACAGATAAAAATGGGGAGAATTCAGTGCTGTATTAACTTTGTATGAGCATCGCAGCCTGATTAGAAGAGGTCACAGACTAGACCAGCACAAGTCCACCCACATAGAAGATGGTCAGCTGGCTCTCTAGGATGCGTAGCAGAGGGCTAACGAGGCAGACGGCATTTCAGAAATTTCAAAAACTAAAGAAACTGCCTCACTGTATCTTCAATTTCTAAATTTCTCCCTCCCTACAAATAATTATTGTGTCAGGCACACTACTTTTCAAAAAAAAGAACTTTTCTGCTAAAAACGTCTTTTAAGATACCACAAATGTGAAGGAAATACTTTCCCCTTATTTACACAGATAAAAGCACATCGGTTCTGGCTGAACACAATCAAGATGAAATTTATAAAATGAAAACTTCCTTTTGTCTGTATCACTGCTCTCCTCCTGAGTGTTCCTCAGAAGCTCAGGAAACAAGTTCTGAAAGCAAACATTTCCTCTGTCCCAGGGAAGAGAAAAACCTGGGGCCTCTTGACCTATAAAACTAAGCAATTTGGAACATCTATAATTCTCCCGAGTCTGTGCCAGTCTAATCCAGTCTCCCTTCAGCAAACCACCGGCTAGCCAGGGCTGGACAGCAAGGCTTTCACCTTTAGGAGTTGACAAGGACAGGACTCAAAAGCTCCCTGGAAAAAAAAGTTTCTACTTCAGCTTGCATTACAAACTGTTGGAAAAGACAGATGGAGGGGATGACAGGGAAAGCAATTATTTCTTCTGGGCTTCCTTTTTGTCTGGATTCTAAGGAGATGAATATAAAATTCCATCACAGATTGAAATGCTATCTAAACATGCTTGAAAATGTGGTCTTGCTCTCTGAAATATGACCTGCTCTGCTCTGCAGCAACCTGTAACCTATTAATCTGGGAGGTGGGGAAGGCCACCATTCCTGCAGGCTGTCTAATTCCAGGCCTGGCTCACCAATACCGCTTGTTTGTGACCGACCACAGGTTAAAATAGAACTAACTAAAAGATATCTACATAGCATGACCCAACAAAAAGCCCTGATGAATCATTCACTTTATTTTCAGGTTCTTGAAGTTTTAAGTACCTGAGACGCTCGTATGTATATTAAAGTTTCCAGTAAGCCATTCTCAATGTAGACTGAATCACACCAAACAGTAGCATTATTCTTTTAAATAGTAGTAAGTTGGGACTAGTCATACACAAATCAAGCTTTAAACAACTTGAAAGGAACATACACACTGATCAAAATGATGTTTTTATGGCAGAGCTTTTGTTTATTTACAATTTACAAGTAATCTAACACAGACTAAATATTCCATACAACTGAATATATTGTTACTACATATGGACTATGTGTTCTGAGAAATGCGAAGATGAGAAAGATAAAGTTTCTGCCTCAAGGAGCTTATAAATTAGTCAAGGGGACAAGATGCTGTTCACTAGTAAGTCAAGAGACCAGGATAGCCAATGAAAACTACAAGCATGGAGCGGTGCGAGTCTGCAGGCAGAAAGGACATACATCTAATTGATTGAGGGATATTGGGATCAAATTTCTCATCTGTAAAACAAGAGCAATAGACCAGATGAGTTACAAGTCCCTTCTAGTTCTAAAATGCTGTTTCCTTTGGTTTATCCAGTTGAGATAAACCGAAAATTTCATGAAAACAGTAGTATTTGAGCTGGGCCTTAACTAGGTAAGATTTTGAAATAAGCTACTAGAAGAAAAAGAAGAGCAAGAGCATTTTAGGCAAGAAAAAAAAAAAAGAACATACCATATTTTGCTGTGTATAATGAGCTCCCGTCTATAATGCGCACCCACATTTGGGGCCCAAACTTTCAGGGGAAAAAATTTTTCATTTTAATTTCTTAACTCGAATTTTAATTTGTTTACATTTAGGTACTTGTTTTTTGTATTATAAAGAAATTTTAGCATTCATTTTTTTAACATATTATGGTACAGGAAATTTTATGTAACATATAATTACAAAACACAAGAACAGATACAAGGTACAAAAAATTTTATGTACCGGTAACAAATTATGATATTTATGCATCATAGAAGGCCAAGAACTCTATGTTGCAAGTCAGTGGTAAGTTCAACAAAACTGATTATTGTATTCCAGGGTGTTATTTTTGCATACAGATATCGTTATTGATTTCTAGAGTTACACTTTTAATTCACAAGCATATATAAGAGAATTAAAAACATGTATATAGATACGGAATTAGTACTACCCATGTATACTGCACATCTTCATTTTTCCCTCACAAATTTGGGCAAAACAGTGCACCTCATACATAGCTAAATACGGTAATCATAAGTCCAGAAAGAACAGGACATGCTTGCAGAGCACTAAGGCTTCAGTGTAGATGATGTGCAGCAGGAGACAAAACTGGAAAGGCAGGCTGAGGCTTTGAATGCCGAGCAAAGGAACTTGGGGGTCTAACTCGGTAGACAGAGGCCACTGAGGTTTCTAAAGAGATAGATGACATGACCAGACACATAGTAGGAAAGTTAAAGGGCAGAATGAGGCTGGAGATTTTGCAGGCTCCTTGCTCCTCTTAATGACCTCTAAGGGTCCCATTTACATGGGCCTCCCCTGCCAGAGAGGCTAAGCTTCATGGACGAACTGTAAATGGATAAAACAAAGCAACAAGAACTAAAAACCATGCAAGGAAATAGGATCAGTTTTAGGAACCTAATGTGTCTGTACACCAATACTGATAATGAAAACAAGAAGGCAGACTACTTACAAACAGACCAACGGAAGATGATTATTAAGAAAAGAAAGTCATGTGCCGGCCAGTGGCGCGTTGGTTAAGAACCGGCTTAGGATGCCAGAGGGCCCGTTTCGGATCCCTTATATGAGGGCCAGTGACACTGCCCTCTGCAGCTAAGATGCTGAACAGCAGTTCGACCTGGAGCTGGGCTGCTGTGAGTCGCGCGACGGCGTAGGCTGCAGCCCCTGTGGCAGTGGGTTGCCATGGGCTACCGTGTGTAGCCAGCAGCAGCGTGAGTGGCCAGCAGCTGCAGTGAGCGGCTGTCCAGAAGCCGGAGACTGATCTGCCTCGCCCGTGAAGAGCGCAATGATGGTGCCAACTTGGGCCAGTGAAGCAACGCCCTCCACAACTAGACCGAAGAACAAAACGACAGCAACTTGTCTGTTCCCCTTCCCCCAATTCCCCAGCACTGTTCCCATCCCCCAATTCCCCAATAAAAATCTTTAAAAAAAAAAAAAGAAAAGAAAGTCATAAAATGTAGGAAAAAGAGAGCTATGGATAAAACTAAAAATGTAAAAGAAAGAGACTCATAATACCTGTGAGCTACCAGCAGAGGAAACAGGAATGGGAGATGCGGAAATGTCTACACAGGATTACACCTTCCACTTACTCCTCCCCCTAAAAAATCTGGGTAGCATAATTAACATTTTAAGAAATCAGCTGTACTAAAAAATGTCAAACAGGACAAATAACAGAACCGAAGTTATTGCAAAGGTGCACACCTGACCTAACTGAATTAGTGTTGAAAAGGGACGACCAGACGCTGTGAGAGGAAGACCAGAAAAGACATGCTCAGCATTTCTGTTAGATAGCAATTTCTGAAATCTGATGCCCAAACAGAAGAATAAAACCCAAAAGAAAAGGAAAATGGCTAACAGATAACATCTGGTGCCTGGATCATTAAAGAATACCTCCTCCCCACACACTTCTTTTTCCCTTCATTCCTTTCCAACAGCTCTCCTTAGCTAGATCCAAAGGAAATGTAAAACTCTGAAATGAATCTACAGTTACCTGTCTGCCAACAAAACTAGGTATGAGGAACTGGAGTTATGTCACATTGGTGTTTTTTATTTATTTTTTTTATTTTTTGCAATATGTGAACTTTATTTCCATCTTGATTTAAAAAATTTTACTATGATAAAATATACAAAATGTATCATCTTAACTGTTTTTTATTGTACAGTCCCATGGTGTTAAATACATGCACACTGTTGTGCAACCATCACCACCATCCATCCCCATAATTCTTTTCATCTTGTAAAACTGAAACTCTACACCCACTAGACAATAACTTACATTCCCCTTTCCCCCAGCCTCTGGCAGCCACCATTCTATTTTCTGCCTCTATGAATCTAGGTAGCTCGTATAAGTAGAATCATACAGTATTTGTCCTTTTGTGTCTGGCTTATTTCACTTAGCATAATGTCTTTAAGATTCATCCATATTATAGCATATTGCAGAATTTCTTTCCTTTTTAAGGCTGAATAATATCTCATTGTATGTATATAGCACATTTTGCTTATCCATTCATTTGTCAATGGACACTTGGGTTGCTTCCACGGTTTAGCTATTATGAGTGCTGCTATATATATGGGTGTGCAGATATCTCTTCAAGACTCTGCTTTCAATTCATTTCAGTATATAGCTGGAAGTGGAACTGCTGGGTCATATGGTAATTCTATTTTGTAAAAATATTTGCGGAATCTCCATACTGTTTACATAGCAGCTATACCATTTTACATTTCACCAAAAGTGCACAAGGGTTCCAATTTCTCCATATCCTCGATAACACTTATTTTGTGTTTTTTTGATAGTAGCCATCCTACTAACTCACTGTAGTTTTTGATTTGCATTTCCCTAATAATTAATGATCTTGAGCATTTTTTCATATGCTTAGTACAATCTTATGTCTTCTTTGGAGAAATGTCTCAGGTCCTCTGCCCATCATTAATTGGGATGTTTGTTTGTTGTTCAATTTTAGGAGTTCTCTATATATTCTGGATATTAATCCCCTTACAGATATATGATTTACCTATATTTTCTCCCATTCTGTAGGTTGCCTTTTTACTCTTTTGACAGTCTTTTGATGCTTAGGTTGCTGCTATCCTTTGAAATAACAAAAATAATACCAAAATCCCAACAACTTAGCTGACAGATAAAAGGAACAATCTTATTTAGCCACAGCGCACAAAATAAAGGAGGGCACAAAAGACATCTGACACTAAGGAGAAAGAGAAGAAAATTTCGTTTTTCTCATTTTAGCTCGAATGCCCCACCCATCTTTGGGGTGAGCCAGGCTACTATATATACTCCTGGTCCGAGGGACACTGAGTGAGTGCTCATGGTTGGTGTAGGCAGTCTACCTCTGTTACTACTGGGACCAGTCACATACATTTCCTGCTGTATATGAGACAGATCAATAAGAGCGTGCTCTATAAGAAGGCAGATCAGTATCTTGGTCACTTGGTGGTTTTGAAGAAATTAGGGGAGTATAAATAATATGGAGGAGTAAGTTACTTACTTGCCTGCCATCCTGCCCCACATTTGTTTGGCCTCTTACAACCGTTCGAATGTTGTCATCCAGTCTCCTAGCAAAAAAGTCAAAGGAGTTCATTAAAATAATCTCTAGTCTAGGTAAACCAAAAGAAAAAAAAGTTAGTAATTTATCCATCAACTTCTGCAGATTGCACTACTTGTCCAGAAAACCAAGCAAGTGTGAATGATACAAGGAAGACTGAGGCCTGGGACCCGGGTGGGGCGGCACCACCAGCAGTATAAGAAGCCAAGCCCAGCATAGACTGATGAGTCATTTTCGTGTTTTGTTTTGTTTTTAAAAGGCTATTTTCACTTAATATTCAGAGCTGTCCAAAAAGGACCCATGTAACTTTTAGTATTTTTCATGGAGTAAACCAGGAATGAGAAAGTTGCTGAAACTTGATGGGAAGAAGCCAGAGAATTCAAATTACCCCCACACAAAATCCTTCCTTAGTAACTTCCTCAGGAAACTTAAAAGGGATAAGGAGCCAGGGTAGTATATGAAATCAGTGCTTTGCTTT
Source organism: Hipposideros armiger (assembly GCF_001890085.2). Taxonomy (NCBI): domain Eukaryota; kingdom Metazoa; phylum Chordata; class Mammalia; order Chiroptera; family Hipposideridae; genus Hipposideros; species Hipposideros armiger. Next base: position 1,504,959 of record NW_017731491.1, on the reverse strand, counting down.
CTGGGCCCTGATTGTGCAACCTGTGGAGGAGACAGATCTGTGGCCTCCAGTTCCTCTTTCTCGTGTGGCTCAACAAGGGCCACTTAATGACATCTCAACCAAAGAAAGTGGTATCAGAAAAATTTCATTTTTCATTTGAAGAACCCAGTAAAGGTATGAGGGGAGAAAGTTGAATATAACTGGCTCACAAGTGATTTTGGAATCATCAGGGAATTTCCATTATCTGTGCAAACCCTGTACAACTTAGTGGTCTCTGCTAGAATTGTTAGAGCTATAGTCCACCAAAACGATGAACAGGCTTCTTTGCACAACCTAAGGCACCCAACTGAACAAAACACTAATAGCAGAGGTCTTCACCAAAAAACCCAAAGGTTGTAAGGGGAAAAAAAAATCATTTCCTGATTCAAAATAAAGACTTCTCCTCATCAAAATTAAAAAAAAAAACCCCAAACTATATTTAAAGTAATGACATCAACCATTGTAATAACTATTATAATGAATAAACAAACATGGAGTATCTACCATGTGTCAAAACTGGAAATACAGATGGGGACAAACCAGAACAAGGCTATTGGGTAGGAAGGATATTTGATGACCATCCCAGACAATCACATCCTAGATTGATCACAATGTTTAATCCTGGGCCACCACCCATGCCAACCATCAGATCTGACCACATCGGTAGCTGGTATGTGGTCAAGAGATACACATATAAGCCCACCTTCATATCTAAGCCTTGGGAATACCAAAAAAAGGGTAATCTGCTAGGGAAAATAAAACCATTAAAAATATAGTAGAAATGCTTTTGCCTCCTTTTATAATCAACTATTTTGAACAGCCTATTATAGCTTCGATACCTTTTCATAAATAATTGAAGACTGATTAAAGAATCCAGTTTTTTGCTACAAGGTACATATGGCAACCCAAATAAAATTACTTTTTCAAAAATTACCATCCACAGCAAATCTGAGACATCACTGTTCTCACAGATAAGTGTGACCCAGGATGCAAATTAACAAGATACTTTTCATTATTAAAAGTCATACAGTATTACTTACCTTATTTTCAGTCTAATCTTGTTCACAACTTCGTCTATGTTTGCCAGAGACTACAACAAAGAAAGAAAAGTACCAGCTATTATTTTACTTCCTGAAATTCCTCTTTTACAGGGATGTGATGAGCTATAGTGGCTATTTATGACATCTCAGAAAATTTAGTCATACGATATGATACAATTTTTATGTTTTTTAAAAAAGTATAGCAGTAGTTGGCAACTATTGCAAAATCCAGCCAGGCATCTATTTTTTTTAAATCAAGTTTCATTGGAACACAGCCACGCCCATTTATTTACATATTAGGTACAGTTGCCTTTGACCTACAAAGGCAGAGGTGACTAATTGCAACAGAGACTGAATGGTTCACAAATCCTAAAATATTTACTACTGAGCCCTTTATAGAATGTTTGCCTGACCCCTGGTATATAGAATCAATACAAATTCATACAACAAAATACAGCAACGAAAATGAATGATTGTGAACACAACAACATGGATAAATCTCACTACCATAAATGCTAGACACAACAGCATATATACTACATATACAGTATATATATATATATATACATATATACACACATATATATATATGATTCCATTTATATAGTTGAAAAATGAGTGGAACTATTGTCTTGTGTTAGAAGCCAAGATACTGGTTATCTCTGGGGCGACAGTGACTGTAAGGAGGCAAGGGGCCATATAAAGGTGCTTTATTTCTTGATCTGGGTGGTGGTTACATGGCTATACTCATTTTGTGAAAATTCATCAAGTTATACACTTAAGATTTGTGTACTCCTCTGTATTATATTAACTTCAATAAATACATAAATCTATTTTTCTAAGTGTATAAGTCCATTAGAAAAAGTCTAGAATGATAACTACCAGTAGCTGTAATCTATGAAATCTGTAGCAGCTGTAATCTGCGAAAAGGATTTTAAGTTTTTCTTCTTTTTGCCTGAGTATTTTCTAAGTGCTCTATATTGACTATGCATTGCTATGCAGTAATTATTAAAAAGCTATTTCTGTTTTTAAGACAATAACCAAAAAACCCCCAATGGGACTAGTTCCAACCTTAGCAAACAGAAAATGTGGGGAAATGGTGCCCCCTAATGGAAAAGAGATGGAACAATTTTATAGCACCATTTTAACTCAAGTTTTCAAAATACAATTTTATAAGTCCTCTTTCTCTCTCCCTCAACAGATATTTTACCTCAGAAAGAATTGGGGGTGATGGAAGAATTGTGCTTATAAATTGCTCCTGGCAACCTGTGCTGGCAGGAGGACCAGAAGCCTGTAAGAAAACCAGGTCACAAGTGTTTGAGATGTCAGATGGGCCCATTCACATCTCATCTACTGTTTTGACAAAACCAATGGTTATTCAGGATTTTCAGAAATCCAAGAACAGACTGAGGTAAAGATAAATCTCAGAAAAGAGAAGATATTTTAATTGAGAAATCTACTGTCAAGTCGGTCACTTCAAAACTGGAGTGGGTATAAATCACCACTGTGGTAACAGGGGCCGAGTTGTCAGGGGACCTGGGTTTGGCACAACTGCCACTAACAAACTTGCTGTGTGTCTAGAGGGCAAGCTGTCTAGCCTCTCTGAGTTTCTATTTCTTCATATGCAAAATGGGCATAATAGTTCCTGCCTTGCTTATCTCTGCTGGGACCCATTCCTTTAAAAAACAATTTTGGGGGTTACTTAAAAAAACTATTAAAAAAATGTTAACATTTGGAGAATTTGGGATGAAGAATAACTATAAATTCTTTGTACTTTTCTTACATCATTTCTGAAAATGGGAAGTTATATCAAAATTTAAAAACTAATCTATTTTAAACTGGTAAAACATGTACATGACCAACAATTCAAATAGCAGAAGAGGATAAACAGTAAAAAGTAAGGCTTCCTCTCCCCTGTCCTGCCCGACCCCCCAAGTTCTCCTGCCCACAGGCCATGGCTCTGGGCCAGTTTCTTCTGCACTCTTGGAGGTACGTATTTGCCGGCGTATAAGACGATTTTTTGGCCCTGAAAAATATGCCTCCAAGTGGGGGGTCGTCTTATACGCCAGGTACACTTCAGATAGAC
>NW_017731491.1:1496539-1497885 GCF_001890085.2 Hipposideros armiger | reverse complement strand
AGAAGCCGGCGACTGATCTGCCTTGCCCAGGAAGAGTGCAATGATGGTGCCAACTTGGGCCAGTGAAGCAACGTCCTCCACAACTAGACTGAAGAAGAAAACGACAGCAACTTGTCTGTTCCCCTTCCCCCAATTCCCCAGCACTGTTCCCATCCCCCCAGTTCCCCAATAAAAATCTTTAAAAAAAAACATATGAGGAAGTGGTGAGAACCTGGTGGTTTCCTATATAATTTTCAAATCTAACACTTACTTTTGTTTTGATGGGTCAGCAATCTTGACAGGGTGAGGTACATGAAATGTTTTCACGGCTAAAATTATCTTTATATCAGTTGTTCCCAAATTTCTATGTCCAGCTAATTCCCAGAATTCCTCTTTCATAAAAAAGGATGAGCTCTAGGGCCGGCAGAGTGGTGCGTTGGTTAGAAGTTGGCTTGGGATGCCAGCTCTGAGCAGGGCCCCGATTTGGATCCCACATGAAGGCCAGTGATGCTGCGCCCTCTACAGCTAAGATGGTGAACAACAGCTCGACCTGGAGCTGGGCTGCCGTGAGTCGCCAGCGATGGCGTAGGCTGCAGTGGGGCTGGCCGGCAGTGGGTGTGAGCTTTCGTGAGCTGCCATGAGCGGCTGCCCAATGGCTGGCAAGCAATTGCCTCACCCAGGAGGAGCGCAATGATAATACCAACATAGGCCAGTGAAGCGACGTCCTCCACAACTAGACTGAAGAACAAAATGATAGCAACTTGTCTGTTCCCCTTCCCCGATTCCCCAATGCTGTTCCCCTCCCCCAATTCCCCAATAAAATCTTTAAAAAAAAACAAAAAACAAAAAAAAAAGATGAGCTCTAAAGGCTATCGATGAAATCTCAAAAAAAGACAATCACCCAGTATGATGCTATTTTTTCCAACTTTATTTTAAAAAATTAACATGTCCATTAGAAAAAGTTTAGGAGAATTTATGCCAAGATAGTAAAAACTATGGGGACTACGAACTTGAGATACAAAACCTATCCAACCACATATTTCCACCCAGATGGCCCAAAGATGTTCAAAACGGAGCTCACCTTTATACCCTACTCCCAGCCTACTTACCACTGAAACCTGTTCTTCTTTATTCCCAACATAGGGTAAAGGTACCAACACCCACTCAGTAGGCCAGGATAGAAATCAAAGTTGAAAATCTTTCATTTAGCCGATAATGCACAGCTTAAATGTCATTGCCTCACGGAAACCTACAGGGATCCCTCAGAGAAAGGGTCTGTGTGCTCTGCTTTCACAGTAGTTAGTATGTTTCCTTCATGACAAGGCTCTCACATGTAAGCTGAGCATTCTTTTTTTTTTTTTTTTTTT
>NW_017731491.1:1492734-1495869 GCF_001890085.2 Hipposideros armiger | reverse complement strand
CTCATGGCAGCCCAGCTCCAGGTTGAGCTGTTGTTCAGCATCTTAGCTGTGGAGGGCAGTGTCACTGGCCCTCATGTGGGATCCGAACCGGGGCCCTCTGGCATCCCAAGCGAGTTCTTAACCATCGTGCCACTCGGCCAGCCCAAGCTGAGCATTCTTTATTTCTCTGTGCCTCGTTATTTTCATCGTAAAACAAGCATGCTCAAGTGGAGAAATCATCACTGTGAAGTGTTTAGAAGGGTGCCTGGTGCGTAGTAAGCATCCAATAAATGTAAACTATTATTATAGTTGTACTAGGAGTTAGAACTCTGCAAGTAACAAACAATGATTAATAATGATACAAACAAGTCCCTGTAAAGTCATAATAACTGACTTATAATCTGCTGATGGTGTCATTATTACCTATTAATGTAGGCTGGAAGCTCTATGTTGGTAAAAAGTGTATCTGCCCTGTTCACCCCTCTAGCCTCAAATTTCTTACAGGGCTACACAGACGAGGTGTTTTTTTAAGTAACTGAGTGAATTTTAGGTTCTACATCCCTTCAACCACCAAATTCTGTGACTTCTGCCCCCTGCATAGCTCCCAGATCTTGTTTTCTCCATCCTAGTCTGTACTCAGGCTCTCATCATCCCTCTTACTTGATCCATCAGAGCAGTCCGCTAACTGGCCTTCCTGCCTCCGGTTCTGCCTCTCCCCAGGTCATCGTCCACATTGCTACCAGATGGAATTTTCAAAATGTGACTCTGATCCAGTCATTATCCTGTCAAGAGTCCTTCAAAGAACACCCACTGCCCAAAGTACCAGTATTCAGAGTAGAGTGTGTGCATCCCGAAGGGGTTGCGATAATACCCATTAGGGTGTGAGAAGATTAAAAAGCCTTTATATTTATTCTTTACTTACATAGCAAACACTACTAATACCTAATCTATTTTAGATTGGTGCTAGGATATGGACGCAATATTTGGGGAAGAGGGGCGGGTACCAGCTTAAAATTTAGCCCAGTGAAAATCAGTTGTGTGGAAATTAATTTACTGAGAGGCATGTGGTCTCCAAAAACCACAAGCCTAGAGGACACTGTTCCTTCAGGATCCTTGCTCTGCCTACTCTCAGCCTCATCGATGCACCCTGTGCATACTCTGCCTTTGCCCTGTGTTTAAAATCACCTTCTTCCTCTTCATCCTGGAAGATTTACCTAGGGGTTCACTCTGCCTGGAATAATATTCTTTTTTTTTTTAAAGATTTTATTGGGGGATGGGAACAGTGCTGGGGAATTGGGGGAAGAGGAACAGACAAGTTGCTGTCCTTTTGTTCTTCAGTCCAGTTGTGGAGGACGTTGCTTCACTGGCCCAAGTTGGCACCATCATTGCGCTCTTCCCGNGTCCTCCACAACTAGACTGAAGAACAAAACGACAGCAACTTGTCTGTTCCCCTTACCCCAATTCCCCAGCGCTGTTCCCATCCCCCAATTCCCCAATAAAAAAAATCTAAAAAAAAAAAAAGAGAGCAGCTTTGTGCAAGGTCATGGAAGCTGGGTTTGGTTGGGGTCTGACTCCTGGGTCTCTGCTCTTCCTTACTCTACCACTCTACCTCTAACACAGTGGTTCTTGACCTACTTTTTCTACACCCCAGCACACCTGAGGGATATGACACATTCCCTATCAGTTCAGTGCCTCTCGATGGCGGAAATTCTCACTGGGGTTGAGGCCTCTCTGGGAGGTGGGGAAACGCCCCACAGGAATCCAGATTGGCTACCCTGGGTGGAGGTGATACATCGCCTTTTTGAGAATCACTCATCTAGTTTAGTCGTCATGTGGTTGGACAGTGTTAATTTTATCACTTAAAAATGTTTTCATTATTGAAAAGTATTTCCTGATTCTAAGGGCAATTCTTGGTGATTACAGAAAATACATAAAATCACCTTCATCCCAGCAGGGAATAATCACCATTAGCATTTTGGAATATTGTCTTCTACTGTTCCTCCTATGCAAATAGATGGCTTTAAAACAAAAAATTAAACTGGGATGATAAACAATTTGGCATGTTATTTTTTTTACATAACAATAGAAATGCAGAGATTTGGGGGGGGGTCATTAAAAATCCTTTAGAAGCAGCTCCATATGACTCTTTTGTCAAAGTTCTTAATTATATTAGCTTTTTATAAATTTCATCTAGTTTCCCCTAATCAAACCTCTAATGAAAATATGACAAATGATTCTCTTCAGTTGTCTATACCAGGAGACTAGTAACCTGGCTACTCTTGAGAACCACCCAGGGAGCCCTGTTAAATACAGAAACCTGAGGCCTCCCACCTGGACCTGGGAAGTCAGAAACCTCTGGGGGTCTGTTCCAGCCCACACTCCTGCCTCCAGGAAATCACAGACATGCGGGAATTGCCACTCAATAGAAACACACACATGCTCTCCACCTCAGAGTGCACTAAATGTATTCTTGATATACTGACATCTACTTTAAATATTCTAAATTCATAATGCACAAGTATTTACCACAGGTTCATGAAGTATACAGATGGGTTTTGCCCAAGATCTAATAATAGTTGAAAGAAATTATAAATCATGCCACTACTTTCTATTACATTTTCATCAAGGTCCCTGGGAACCTGCGTTGGAAGATGAACTGCTAAGTGTAAATCTGGGAATGGGGAAATAAAGGTAACCAACCCTGAGTCATAAGATTTCTGGATTACCTAAGAAACTTCACTACACATTATCATGTACATGGGGGCATAATAAGACAAGACATACAACTGAATCTGTGGAACAAGAAATGTCTTGTGTTACATTCAATAGTTTAAAAAAAATACAGGGGCCGGCCAAGTGACTCAGTTGGTTAAGAGCTTGCTCAAGAGTTTGAGCTCTGAGCAACAGCGATTTGAGTCCCGGCCCAAGCTGAGCAGCCGCTGAGCTGCCAACAGGTGGCAGGATGGCTCAGCTAAAACAAACAAACAAACAAACAAAATTAAATAAATAAATACATAAAAAATAAAACAACAAATACGTACATACAAAAACATATGAGGGGGCCGGCCGAGTGGCGCGATGGTTAAGAACTCGCTTGGGATGCCAGAGGGCCCCGGTTCGGATCCCACATATGAGGGCCAGTGACACTGCCCTCTA
>NW_017731491.1:1447513-1489638 GCF_001890085.2 Hipposideros armiger | reverse complement strand
GAGGCAGATCAGTTGGCGGCTTCTGGACGGCTGCTCACGGCGGCTGCTGGCCGCTCAGGCTGGCTGCTGGCTACACACGGTAGCCCATGGTAACCCACTGCCACAGGGGCTGCAGCCTACGCCGTCGCCGGCAACTCATGGCTGCCCAGCTCCAGGTCGAGCTGTTGTTCAGCATCTTAGCTGTAGAGGGCAGTGTCACTGGCCATCATATGTGGGATCCAAACCAGGGCCCTCTGACGTCCCAAGCCAGCTCTAACCAACGCGCCACTTGGCCGGTCCTGGAATAATATTCTGCCAGATTGCCACAAGCCTGGCTCCTTCACAGGTATCGGGTCTCAGCTTAAAGGGTAAGTACCTCAGAGACCTTCCCTGACCGTCCACCGAAAGGAGTCCCCCACCCCCAAGGCTGTCATGCTCTATCACTGCACCTATCTTTTAGCATAGCATCAATCATATTTGATCATTTCTAGTTTATTTGCTCATTTGTTTATTCTCTTCTTCCCCACACTAGATTCCATGAGACCAGGAACTTACTTGTCACATTTACCATTTCTCCCCAGTTTCTAAAATAGTGCCCGGTACTTAATAGACACTTAAATGATGGCTGAGTTTGACTAAATAAATGAACAAATCCTTTAAGACTTGGAAGAAGGGCTTGTCTCCTCTCTGAGGTTTTGATTTTCCTAGGAAGAACTGTTCTTTTGTTCCTCACTGAACCATTACATACCTCTCTCACAGCGTTCACCAATGTCTCCCCCAATTAATCCTGTACATTTTACGGGCATGGACTGGGTCTCATTCATCTTTGAATCCCCAGCGCCTGGCAAGGTAACTGACAACACCTGACAGGTGCCCACTGAATATTTGCTGAGTTAATCAATGAAAAACCAAGCAGAACTCTAGCTGACCTTCTTCCAGCTCTGCTGCTTCTAATTAAAGTCTACTTCTCACCCAAACACCCCAGAACCAACTCTGTAAGAAAAACCCACATGTTTAGGCAAATTATCCGTCAAAACAAAACAAAACAAAACAAAAATTCTGAATATTTAAATCTTGAAGCAGGAGTGAAAGTAGCTTTACGACTCCAGGCTTATGATGCCCACCTTGCTCCTACTTCTCCCTATTACATTTTAAAAATCCTTCCCACTTCCCAATTCACTACAGAAAACGGGGGACTCTTGCAACCTAAGGGTACAAATTCTAATGATATGCTATACAAAGAATTCTGCCCTAACACAACAACAGTATTTGGTATTAGCTAACTCCACCCCACCCCAATTGTTTTCAATGGAATTTGACTTGAATGTAACTCTCTTTGTTTATAAAGACCCCTTAGATTATGTAGTAAAACACACAGATCATAACACTAAGGATGAGCCAGAAGCCCCTGAAATGAAGGAAACACTATACTTACTTGCTCCGTTGGGAACAGGGTATTGATATACTCCACAGCATTGAAATCGGCTCTATCTAGAGGATCCTGGCTTGGAAATACCTATACAAAGATAGGGGATTAGAAATAAACTGTCACCTTTCTGTCTTGTTTTACGTATTACTTCTTTTCTCCCTACCGGGTGGGAAATTCTTTGAAGGCAAAAACGATATCTTTTAACATTTTATAAGGCTTAACACACAACAGATGCTCGATAAAATACCTGTTAAAGTATATCTTTAATTTTCATCAACATAATTTTAACATCTTGGTGCAATTAACACAATGTGCAACCACGAAAAGTTCCACAGATATCAACAAAATCCAAGGACAATGAAAAATAAGTGGGCATTGTGCGTATCGGATTAAGCCAGCTGATGACATGGTTGTATTAAGGAAGTCTTAATAACAGACACATACTATGTCTCAATGAAGTCTCAGCAATAGAATTCACTATGCATTGAGGCAATTTTTATTCTTCGGATGGTGTCAGGAAATGGACAGCTGGCATTCAGGAACGGTCCCGCTCTCTGTTTTTTTTTTTTTAAAGATTTATTTTTTTAATTGGGGAATTGGGGAAGAACAGTGTTGGGGAATTGGGGAAGGGGACCAGCCAAGTTGTTGTTCTTCAATGTTAGTTGTGGAGGGCGCAGCTAGCTAGCTCAGCTCCAAGTCCAGTCACCATCCGGCCACCAGTTGGCAGCTCAGGGCAGCTCAACTCAAGGTGCCGCGTTCAATCTTAGTTGTGGGTGGGCACAGCCCACCATCCCATGCGGGAGTCAAACCGAAAACCTTGTTGTTAGGAGCACGTGCTCTCAGCAGCTGAGCCGTCCTGCCACCTTTGGCAGCTCAGCGGCAGCTCAGCTCGGGAGCAGCTCACTGGTACATGTGGGAATTGAACCAGCGATCCAGTTGCTCAGAGCTCGTGCTCTTAACCAACTGAGCCATTCGGCCCGCCCCGAACTGTCCCTCTTTTTAACAGAAGAATGCTGCCTTCTGAGAAATATAGCTAACTCCCTTCAAAAATTGCACTTGATCATGTAACAAGGTGGATTATAAAAGCATTCAAATGATCCCCTGGGTAGTGGATTTCCCCAGGTAGTTGTATTTTGGGAAGCAAACTAACTTTTCTGATGTCTGCTTATTAGATAAACCTATGCTAGCACTCAATCTTATTAATAGCAAAAATGTGCTCTTCTAAAATCCTTGTCAAACAATAACTGACTGCAAATCATATTTGCTTCTTACATTAGAGTCCACCTGGTCCAAAAAGCAAATAAAATGTATGTCTTTATTTGGCAGATAGAAGTGGTTGGGGAGCAGTGTGGCCTCAAAACCAAAACCTTGCCCAATTGTTTGACATCCTCAGGATGCGCCAAATATGCTTTGTATGGGTAATTCAACCACTCCTAGAAAAACACACTTCCAAAAATCTACAAATGGAACAATACAAATAAATGACTTAGTATAGTGGCAGACTCATAGTAAGTGTTAATGTTCAATACATATTAACTATTAGTATATTATTATACAAATAATATTAACTAATAGTTATAATGTTTTGCTTCGGAAAACTTCCCAGGGGTTGTTAAATGTGCCATTACCCTCCTTTTCTTACATTACATCCTCTATGCCAATTCTTTTAAGGGAGATCTTCCTTTATCAGGAGCAATACCTTCTTCAAGGGCCTAAGTCACTATTTCTAATATCATTCATTACTCTTAAAAAAACTCAATAAACTTGAAAAGAGAAGTTAATAAACTAAAGAGTCCCTGCGGGGAAGGAAGCCTTCTTTGGAATATTCTTCAACCTAACCCCGACTCATCAACAGCAGGATTTCTCAAGCATTTATGGTAAAGGGGTCCTTTTTCAGCTGTTTCCCTCTGCTCTGCAAACGCTTCAGAAATTAAATTTACCCCCTCCCACCAATTCCGAGTCACTCACAAGGGAGCAAGCGGCACACCAGCCTGGCAAATGAATGAACAGCTCTACAATCCCCCAAGTCTGAGGTTGTTACCTATGAAGTCCACTTCTAGGTTCATCCTTTCAAGGAGCTATTAATTTGCCTAAACGCACCAGGTCGCCCCACCCTCCAGAGACCATCAAGGCCTAAAAAGGGCTCTCTCTCTCTCCCCTAGATGCTGGAACCCCTTCCCACCACCACCTCCCCTCAAACCTTTCCTTTCGCTTCAGTGCCTAGCTCCCACCTCTCGGTCCAAAGACCGCTTCTTCCGCGTCCCATCCCCAGGGCTGCCTGGTCCTCCGCACTCTCCTCCCGTCAGGGGGCGGAACGCTCACCTGCTCGATGGCGAGCTGCACGTCGGGAGTGAGCTGCAGCACGGCTTCCAGCTCCTCCACGAATTCCAGTTCCTCCTCCTCCATCATCCCGCCGCCCAGCTCCTCCAAGGGCCCACCTCAACCCCGAGTCGGACCTCCTGCAGTCACTTAAGCCACAGAACAGCAACCTCGCCCCTTACAGCGCTCAGGCAAGCCTAGCGCTGTCAGCTAGCCAGGCACTTCCGGAAGCCAGGCACTTCCGGGATCCGGGGCACTCTGGGATAGCGGAGGACTGACCTCTGGTTGCCCGGAGGAGGCATTCCTGTCACCTCTTGCGAATCTTTCCCGGCAGCCCTGCAGTCCGGCGGCCCCTACCTGCCCTTAGCTCTCCTTAAGATGGTGGGGGGCCCTCGTTACCTCGCCGAAGGCGCGCCTCCACTGAGGACCCTGGCGTTGTGGGGGGCCTGGCTGCCCCGGCAGGACCCTCTAGTGAGGGTATGCACAGCACCGTCGCGACCGACTGACAGCAAACTCACGGGCCGCGAAGCCGGCGATTGTTCAGCTACCAGGGCCCCCTTGGTCAGTGGCAGTAGGGGTCCCCCTGCCATCGGGGGAGAAATGACCCCAGCTGGTAAGTGGCGATGTAGTGTGGGACAGCGTCCACTTGACAGTTAAGTTCCCGGTGTGCCAAGCCTCTAGGCAGTTTTCTGGGGGTGTCTGCAGCTTCCTCCTGGGGGAGGGGTAGGAGGCAGAGCCAGATTAGGCAGTGCCCCGCCGCTGGGGAAACGTTTACTCTCTGGAGTCCCATTCCACTACTGATAAGCTCTGTGATCTTGAACAAATTACTCCATCTGCTTACCCTGCAAGGATGTGGCGAGGTTAAATATAAAAAGCACTATGCAATTTAAGCTAGTAATACAGGTAATATTAGGGTGTAGAGCTCTTATGCATCACAAAATAAAAAAGAGACTAGATCACCCTGTGAAACCACTTTTCCTCTCTAGAAACTTAAAACAATGACAGAATTGCAGTCAAAGGAAGAGTTGTTTTTTTACCACTTAAACGTTGTGAAACTCCATGATGGAAGAGTCCCTGGCCCCCCTGCGCCTTTTTTGTTGTTGTTGTTAATGAAAGTGTAGTAAAAAAATGAAAGAAACAAAATTTCTAACAATAAAGGAAGGATTAAAAATATAAATCAGGGCCGGCTGAGTGGCTCAGTTGGTTAAGAGCTAGCTCAAGAGTTTGCGCTCTGAGCAACAGCAGTTCGATGCCTGGCCCAAGCTGAGCTGCCGCTAAGCTGCCAATAGGTAGCAGGATGGCTCAGCTAAAAAAATAAAAATAAAAATCAGCTATACAATAGAATATTACTGGCTCATAAAATCGTGGTTGAAAATTAATGACATGAAAAATGTGCATAAAATATTTCAGAAAACAAAATGTATATTTTAGAAAGCAAAAATGTACAGCATGGTCCCAGTGTATGTGTGTATTTTGTGCCTATAAAAATGACAGCAAGGAATTATTACTTTTCTGCAGATGATGGCATGTACATTCTTTGTACATTTCCCCAAAATGTCTACAATGAGCCTGTAGTACTTTCATAATCAGAAATATAAATGCCTTTTAAAAAAAAAAAAAAAGATAATTATATCCACCTGTCATGGATTATTTACATTTTTTTCATACATTTCACCCATTTAATTTACAATGCTGTGAGTCTTGACAGCTGTGTATAGTCATGGAACTACCACAACAATCAAGTTCTAGGACAGTTCCATCATCCCTCCCACCCCCCAAATTCCCTCATGCCCCACTCCAGCCCCTGGCAAACACTGACCTGATTTTTGTCCCTATAGTCTGACTTTTGCAGAATGTCATATAAATGAAATCATGCAATATGGGTCACCTTTTGAGTCTGGCTTCCTTCACATAGCATAATGCACTTGTGTTTTATCCATATTGTTGCATGTATCAGTAGTTCATTTCTTCTTGGTGAGTGGTATTCCACTATATAGATATACCACCATTTGCTTATCCATTCCCTGGATTAAGGGTATTTGGGTTGTGTCCAGTTTTGAGCGATGATGAATAAAGCTGCTATAAAGATGCATGTGCAGGTTTTTGTGTGAACATGTTTTCATTTCACTTGGAAGCAGGATTGCTGGGTTGTGTGTTAAGTCTGTTTAACTTTATAAGAAACTGGTAAACGTTTTCCAAAGTGGCTGTATCATTTTTTGCATTGCTACCAGCAATGTCTGAAAGTTCTGGTTGCTCATAGAGCTTATGTTTAATGTTGATAATAGTAACTAACATTTCCTCGCCCTTACTATATGCCAGGCACCATGCTAAGCATGCACTGTCTCTTTTAATATGCATGACAATTCTGAGGTTGGTAGTTATTATCATTATCCCCATTTAACAGATGAGAAAATGGAGATGTAGTTAAAAACAAAACAAAAAACTTGCCCAAGTTCCCATAGCTAACTTCCTGCCATTCATTCACTCATTCAATAAATTCAGTAAATTTATGTTCAATGTTCCTGCTGTTTCTGCTGGTGACAGGCACTAGGCTAGGTGCTGGGAATTTAGCAATCAACAAAACAGACCAACATCTGGGATTGACTTTCCACGGAGGAAGAGAGGGAATCAGGGTCTCCGCGGGTTATTGTCTACTGAGGGGAAAATTAAACCCAATAACCACGGAAAAAAACAAACAAACAAACAAAAAAACAGACCAAGTGCCACACCAAAAAAAAATAATAAATCCAATTAAAAAATGGGCAGAGGAACTGAATAGACATTTCTCCAAAGAGGACATACACGTATCCAATAGACATAGGAAAAAGATGCTCAACGTCACTTATCATCAGAGAAATGCAAATTAAAACCACAATGAGATATCACCTCACCTGTCAGGATGGCTATCAGCAATAAATCAACAAATAAATGTTGGTGAGGATGCGATGAAAAGGGAACTCTATGCACTGTTGGTGGGATTGCAAATTGGTGCAGCCACTATGGAAAACAGTATGGAGGTTCCTCAAAAAATTAAAAATAAAACGAGCATATGCCCCAGCAATTCCACTTCTGGGTATTTAGCTGAAGAAATTCAGAACGCTTATTCAAAAAGATATATGCATCCCTATGTTCACTGCACTATTTACAATAGCCAAGATATGGAAGCAACCTAAGTGCCTATCAATGGACAATTTGGTAAAGAAATTGCAGTACATATATACAATGGAATATTATTCATCCATAAAAAGACGAAATCTTACCATTTGCGTCAACATGGATGGACCTAGAGGGTATTATGTTAAGTGAAACAAGTCGAACAGAGAAAGACAAATACCATATGATCTCACTAATATGTGGAATCTAAAGAACAAAATAAACAAAATAGAAACAGACTCATAGATATAGAGAACAAACTGATGGTTGCCAGAAAGGAGCTGGGTGAAAAAGGTGAAGGGATTAAGAAATACAAATTTGCAGTTACAAAATAGTCAAGGGGATGTAAAGTACAGCATAGGGAATATAGTCAATGATATTGTAACAACTATGTATAATGCCAGATGGGTACCAGACTAATTGGGACCGCTGCATAAATGTATAAATGTCTAACCACTATACTGTACAACTGAAACTAATATAAAATAATACTGAATGTCAACTGTAACTGAAAAAACTAAGTAAATAATTTTAAAAAACAGACCAAGTCCCTGCCTACATAGAACTATTTCCATATATGAAAAAGGTATTCATGCAAATAAACATAATTAGGATAGGTTTTATGAAAGACAAGTAAAGCCAATGTTGAGAGACTACAGTGACAATGTCCTGATTGGATTTGGGGGTCAGGAAAGACTTCTCTGAGGAAGTGATTTTTAAGCTGAAGCAAAAGGTGTGGGGTGGGAATAAGGAAAGACAGAAGAAAGGAATGGTGTGTCCAAAAGGCACAAAGATGGAAGAAACTGGCCAGGGTCATGGGACTTCGAAAGCCAAGGGAGGAGGCTGGAGAACTAGGCAGTGCCAGGTGGTGGAGGCTGTCCAAGGTCATGTTAAGGAATGGAAAGCCTTTGAAGGATTCTAAGCGGAGGAGTGACATAACCAGGTTTACTATGCCTCTCATCAGCCCTCCTCGCCTCCTTTTTGTTTTCTCTGCTTCTGAGCAGCCCACATTGTCATGGAGAAGAGTCATGAAACCAGGGTGACCGTCTCCAGTACAGATTCATGCTGTCCATTTGCCACTGACTGTCCTTTCATACATCCACCGTCAACCCTCAGTGGCATTCCCCCTGTAACCCCAAAGCTTTCCCTACTCAGAAGCTCCCAACTCTATCATTTCCCTTCTCCCCCTTTGCAGAGAAGATACTGATAATGAATATAAGTTACACAGCATAAAAAGTGTGGGAAGATGAAAGAGCAGAGGTAAAGGCGGACACTATGTTTAAAAAAAACTGCCTTAAGATAAATAATAACAGGCTAGCCTGATTTGTTTATGATAAGCCAAGGAAGGAAATACTTTTAATGGAAGGGGGAAGCCTGGAAACACAAATTATACGCTCTTAAAATAAATGGAAATTTACAGATATGAGAAATTTGGTTATGAAAATCGGAGCATGTGACACTGTCACAAATGAGCTAGGCTCTTTACTTTTAAACAATTTCCTGTTATGCTGTGGGATGATAAGGTACAGCTGATGTTAAAATCTCACAGAAAACACACTTTCTACATTGAAATTTCACCCAATGAGGCATAAACTCAGTCTCTAATACCTAAAAAAACCCACAAACCGTAGAGACCCTATCCTGACTAGGCAACGGGAAAAGCATGGCTTGGAAAAGAAGTACTACAGCAGGCTATGGGGGAGTTGTGAGGTACAGCTCCAAGGTCAGCATCAGGATAAAATGGGGAAAAAAACAAAAACCCAAGTACCCCAAATGAGGATTTTCATAACATTTCTCATTGTGACAAAAATAAATAAATAACGTTAAGTATACACGATGGAAGTATTGAGTAGTTTTAAAACAGCCTTTGTTAATGAAATCCAGTGAGATCTGTAAATTTCATGCGCTTCTGTGTACATGTGGTGTTTCTTTCTAGTTGTTAAAAGGGACCTCCAATATCCTGTTAACATTTGCAACTGGTTTCATTGTTTCTGAAGCAGCTGTACAATAATATATTAAGTAGACATTGTGCAAAATATGTTATAAGATCAAGATGTCTCAGTTCCATTTAGGCATCCCTCTCTGTAATGACTTTCTCCTGGGCTTTTGGTGAAACTTGTAAAAAATTGCAGGGCCGGCTGACTGATTTAGTTGGTTAAAAGCTCACTCAAGATTGTGAGCTCTGAGCAACAGTGTTTCGATTCCCGGCCCAAGCTGAGCTGTGGCTGAGCAGCAAACAGGTGGCAGGATGGCTCAGCTAAAAAAAAATGCAGATGTCTGAATTGTTATACCTGATCTTTACCCACAGTAACATAGCCAGCCTCTTCTTCCAACATTGTGATAATCAAAAATACCCTCAACAAATTTCCACATGCCCCCTATGACTCACAAGCACAATCACACTTAGATTCTGTTGTCACTACGAGTGGTGAAAGCTCCCATTAGATCGCGTTGTCACTGTAGGTGGCAAAAGCTCCCAGGCCATCTTGTGGTGGAGGAATATAGTTTAATTTCCACATTGAATTCATATTCAAAACGTTTCCTTGGTGCTCCTTTCTGGACTGTTTTTAGCACGTGGCTTTTTATGATGACAGGTTCTTTTGCAGTCCTTCATTCCCGAATTTTCTGAATATCCTGGACACAGGCCTTTGTCCCTGAGTGATATCATTCTGAATGTTTCCATATCCTGGACAGTCAGTTTTGTTTTGATTGGTATTCTGGTGCTCTGTGCATGCCCGGCCTTGCTAAACAGATCATAATCTCCAGCTAGCTTCAGTAGCTCCCCTGTTCCCACGGTCATAGCTCACGCATTCAGTCCTGCATATATGCTATCTCACAGATGCTTTTAAATTAGACCCCTTCCCCACTGGCAACATTAGGTTCATATTCGGTAATTCCTTCACTTACTCGACAAAGTGATCATTATGTAGGGCAAAATGACAACTCCTTTTGAGCAAGTCTTACACATTACAACAAGTACAAAAACACTTGTTTTATAAAATTCACACTACCTAGCTAGTACAATCATTACAATGTAGCTACCATTAACCCACTGTATTTAATACTCTCAAGTACCTGACACCACCACAGTGGCCACATCCAGTTCTGTTTTCTTGTTCCTTTGACCCCTCTTCTTCCTGCTGAGTTCTATTGCATTCCCTGAGCTGGATCTTCAGCGGCTCCTCTTTTTCTAGTCTATACCAGTAGTTCTTAATCTTTTTTGAGTCTGGATCCCTTGGAGGAAATGAACAAAAATGCACATTTGCACATCTTGCATGCAAATTTAAGGCGGGGTGGGGGGTGGTAGGGTATTCTACTGAGTATTAAACTTTTTTTTAAGCCACGCCTCCTGCTAAACATAAAAATCTTGGGAACAAATATAAAAAAAATAATAATAAAGAAAAAAAATCTTGGGAACAGCCCTCCCACACTCAGTATTCTGATAAGAGATGTGATCTTCATCCCTCCAATCTTACAATCACTGATACGCAGCTGATAGCCATTTTCTCACAGCTAAGAATTTTTTTTTTTTTGCCGAGCTAAACTTTTTGAGGTCCACATTAGAAAACCAGTAAAAAGTTTTTCCTAAATATAATATTGTTCAGACTCTGACCGTTTCCTCCACTCGATCCCCCATTGAGACTCGTTGCTTTGAGAGCCCACTCACAGCCATCATCAGTCTCCAGATTGTTTTTAATCCACACTTGGGTTTTTCTCCTTAGTGTCAGGCATCTTTTGTCAACTGCCTGTGAAAATTTTCACTCTGCTTCTTCTCAGTTTCTTTTTCTTTGCCCTCACTGCCCTTGCCTGGGCACATTTAACTGTTGGATTTAGAATTTAGCATTTTATGGGCAAATAGAATCCACTATGCTAAATGATAGTGGATGGTTTTAGGGACTAATACAATACAGTGTATTTGCATAGTCCCTTGTGCATGGCTTAACTGTTTCCATATATGTCATTTCTTAGTCTTTCCCATAGTCCTTGAGGTGGGTAGGACAGTAGGGTGCAGAGCCAAGGTCACACAGCTAAGTATTGACCTGCTAGACTGACACCAAGGTCTATTATGTTGCAGTCCAGTGCTTTTGCTCTTCTGCCTCTCTAACCAGAGCTAGGTCCTGTTACAGCAGGGGAAAATCTTAGAAAAATCAAAACCATTGCATTCCAAGAGCTTACGTGACGCTTAGACATTTTAATGTGACCCCAAAAGCATGTTATACGTATGTCATGTTTTTAAAAACATTACCTTTCATGTATTTTTCAAGGCAGCGTGATTTTCTTCATCAGATTTCAAAATACTCAAATGCACATACTGAACGTTGTTCCACAGAAAGCTAAGCAGGTTGAACAGTTATAGAGCCATTACTCTCTAGGTGCTTGTTCGGATGTTCCTTTCTTATATGTAATAAATAATGAACTGTTTTTATTGGAAAAACTCATACAACACAGGAAAATGTCAGTTACTCTTAATTCACCACAACCCATATACACACAAAACCAACAGACGCATATACTGGGGGGTGCCAAAAATTGTGTACACATGACTTGTAGTCATCTTTTGTTATCGGTTTGAGTATTTCAATTTTAATACAGTTCTTTCCTTTCTTAAAATGTACGTACATTTTTCTCGCACCCTCTGTATACACACTTCTCTCTCCAGAGGAAGCACTGTTAGCAATTGGGTGTTTTTCTTTCCAAACCTTTCCTTGCATGATTATATAGCAGTATATGTACCAATCATATTTACAGTTTTTTTAAATCATAAGTTATATCTCACTATACTTATTCAGCAACTTGTTTTCTTCCTTTTCATAGTATGTTCTGGAGCTCTTCCTCTGTACTTTGGTCTATCTCTGCTTTTAATGTCTGTATAGTATTCCTTCGTTTGACCATACCACAAAATATTTTATTACTTTATTATTGGATATTTAGATTGATCATCATTTTTTGCTATTACAAACAATACTATATCCTTATAGTGCATATTTATACTCTACCAGCATTAAAAAAAGTGCCAATATCCTTGTATCTTTACATATACTGATGTTATCAGTCTTTTATATATTTACTTATAAAGCTTTTATTGGCCTTTTGTATTTCTTTGGTGTATTTCCAGTTTATATCATCTGAATAATTCTTTTGGGCCATTTGTGTTTCTTCATAATTTGTAGGATCTCTTTGACTATTCTGGATATTAACCCTTGCTCTGCTATATACTACAAATATTTTTTTCTAAATTGTTACCTGTCTTTTAACTTGTTAATAGTGCCCTTTGATGCACAGATTTTTGTAATGTACACAAATCTGTCAGTCCTTTTCTATAGGACATCTGGGTTTTATGCATCGTTTGGGAAAGCTTTCTCTAGACTGTGAATTTGAAAAATATTTTTCAAAATGTTCTTCTAATACATTTACAGTGTTGCTTTTTATGTTTAACCTTGGATATATCTGGAATTTATATTTGTGTTTGGTGTGTGGCAGGGTATTGTATTAGTTTCCTATGGTTGCCATAACAAATTACCACAGGGTGGGTGCATTAGGACAACAGAAATTTATTTTCCCACAGTTCAGGAGGTCGGAAGTCTGGATTCAAGGTGTCAGCGGGCTGATTCCTTTTTGGAGGCTCTGGCGGATAAACTCTCCATACCTCTCCCCTACCTTCTGGCAGCTGCAAGCAGTCCTCGGCATTCCTTGGCTTGTAAACGCATCATTCCAGTTTCTCACTCCATTTTCACGTTGCGTTCTTCTCTGTGCCTGTGTCCTTTCTTTTCTGTCACCCATGAGGATAGTCCCATTGGATTTAGGGCCTCCCCTAACCCAGTATGGTCTCATCTCAATCCTTACCTTAATTACATCTGCCAAGACCTCATTTCCAAATAAGGTCATATCCTGAGGCACTGGGTGGGCTTGAATGGGGACATGGGGGCACTAGTCAACTAATGTAATTTTCCCAACAGAAGGTTAATGGTTTCCGTGGCTTTCTTCCATAGTCCTTGCGTTCCTTGCAAGTACGATGTGCTTGCCACAAATTAACTTTAGTTGGTCTGGTTCAGGACTCTGTTTTGTTCCACTGATCTGTTTGTTTCTTCCACACTGTTTCAATTATAATAATTTGTAGGATGTTTTGATATATTGTAAATTCCTCCCCTCCCCTCAGTGTTCTTTATTCAAATACTTCTTGACAATGCTTTCACATGATCTGTAATTCACATAAGCTTTAGAAAGAGTTTGCTGAGTGCATTAAAAACATGTTGGGATGTTGATTAGGATTATATTTAATTTCTAAATCAATTTGGAGGAAATTGACATGCTTACAATACTGAATCTTTCTTTTAGGGCCATGCTCTCCATTTCAGCGTTTATGTCTTTCAGTCAAGGTTTGTAGCTTTCTTCATGTAGGTCTTGCATATTTCTTTTTTTTTTTTAAAGATTTTATTGGGGACCTGGGGGAGGGGAACAGCATTGGGGAATCAGGGAAGGGGAACAGACAAGCTGCTGTCCTTTTGTTCTTCAGTCTAGTTGTGGAGGACATCGCTTCACTGGCCCATGTTGGTATTATCATTGTACTNCTTCACTGGCCCATGTTGGTATTATCATTGTACTCTTCCCAGGTGAGGCAGATTGGTCGCCGGCCACTGGATGGCGCTCATGGCGGTTCTTGGCAGCTCACACTGGCTGCCGGCCACTCATGGTAGCTTACGGTAGCCTAATGCAGCCCCACTGCAGCCTATGCGGTCGCCTGCGACTCACGGAAGCCTAACTCCAGGTCGAGCTGTTGTTCACCATCTTAATTGTAGAGGGCGCAGCATCACTGGCCCTCATGTGAGATCCAAACCGGGGTCCTACTGCTCAGAGCTGGCGTCCCAAGCCAACTCTTAACCAACATGCCACTTAGCTGGCCCTGCATATTTCTTGTTGGATCTAAAACTAGTGATTTTACAAATTAGAAAAAAAAACAACCATTGTAAATTGTCCTTTTTTTCTATAATTTCTGATTATAGAAAAGCCATTAATTTTTGTATGTTGATCTTGTATCCAGCGACCTTACCTCAATTGTTTTCTTCTATATTTCAGTTGGTCTTCTTAGTTTTTTGGTTTTTTTATAAATTACTATATTGTTTGAAAATAGTGATAGTTATTTCTCTTCCTTCCCAATGTTAAAATCTTTTCTGAAGGCTTATGTATGTGCCATTATATTGGCTAGGACCCCAATAGTGGACTGTCAAACAGCAGCAGATTGAGTGAACGTGGTGCTTACAACCTAAATAGAAGAAAACATAAAGACAAATCAATCAAGACACAGATACTGCATGAGGCAACAGCGGACTTATAACACCTAAGAGAAGGAACGTAGCAGAATCTTGAGTAGCAAGCGCTCCCTGTCTTTATCTTACACTAATATTATTTAACACCTTCTAAGTCCTTCTAAGACGTATGCTTGGCAACTCCATCCTGTTACCTGGCAACATGGGCATTTGCTCTGCCTGCAGGGAAAACGTATTTCAGCATGGCTCATGACTCCACATTCATTCAATCTGTAGACTGACCACTAATAGTTTGTGACATCAGTCACAGATAAGTGGTGACACCCAGCTGCCATACAAGCATGTGCTAGTATGCTTGAGGCTGAGGTTCTTGTTGTTATATGTAGTGAAGATTCTTTCCCAAATAAGACTTTTAAGTCCTTGTAACTAATCAGCTTTCTCTCCATTGTTTTTAGTTTCTGGCCAGTTAGGTTTTCATTAACAATCTTGTTGAGAAGCAATTATCTCTTGGGGTTGAAATTGGCAGTGCATAGTAAAAGACACTACAGGCTTAGCTTCACAAAGAATGACTTTTCCTTCACTCCTTTCTTAACATGTATCAAGCGCCTATGTAATTGTAGTCTAGTAAGTAGGTTAATAGAGCTCAGACTGTAAAAAGGAAAAACTATATAGATACTTATATAGGAGCTTGGGTTTCTATAGATAGTATGATGCCCACTTTAAAGACAGAAACTGAGTGCGAATAAGGATGGGAATCTTAATATTTTTAAGGTGAAAGTTACCAGAACAATGTACTTTCCCCCAGTTAAGAATTCTTTTCAAAACCATTGATAACCTACTTTGAAAGATAATCTATAATTCAAATATCAAATTACTTGATATTAATAATGAGGTTTCTGAAAATTTAATAACATTGAAAATGCTATAAGTGAAATATTAATATTCAAAATTAATTTAAAGCATAATATCAATCAAATACATAATAAATGCATATAAAGAGAACTGGGAAGAATTCTACCAAAATGTTAATATCTAAGAGTAATACCTCTCAGTGATGACATCAATTGTGATTATTAATTTCCATAGTGGGCATGTTTTACTTTTTAACATATTACTTTTATGATCATAAAACTAAAAAAAAAAATCATGTGAATTAAGTAAAGCAAAAAAAAACCACCAACCCTTTTATGAAACTACTTATGAGACATGAAGACACTGAAAATTATTAACCTGATCATTCAGGAAGGCAGCTGAATTTGTTCACAGCCACTTGCTCATTCTAACTTCAAAGGTAATTTCCTTAATGGTTCAATGTCCTTGAATATTTTTTTAAACTTGAGTTTAGAACTCACGCTACTTTTAGTTCTATGTGACTTTCGGCAAACAAGCCAAGTTTTGCATTTATTTGAAATGTATGTTTGAAAGTGCTTTGAAAAATATAAAGCAATACACAAAGACAAGTCCTAGATAATCAGTTCTTTGTGTAAATTATGGTTTTTTATTGACAGGGAGTGTTATCATTGTGTACAAGAGCAAAGACTTCCCTATAGTGTGCAGCTGTGCTCACTGTTTGTAGAGGCCATGTGCTGGGGTGTGACTGTGCTTCTCACAGTTTGCCTCTGCAGACAGTCCAGGATGAAACCAAGGAAGCCACAGTCTGGAAGCTAAGACCAGGCCCACGGCATCATCAATCCCATGGAGGTTTATTGAGAATCTTAACAGCAAGTAACTGTGCTGCAGAGATACCAAGATAAACAAAGATAGTCCCGGGGGTGACCGGTTAGCTCAGTTGGTTAGAGCATAGTGCTGATAACACCAAGGTTGCCAGTTTGATCCCCGCATGGGCCACTGTGAGCTGTGCCTTCCCCTAAGAGTCAACTATGTCATTGTAGCATGAAAGCAATGTGTAACCAATGATCGTGGCTCTTCCCCAGTAAAATTTAAAAAAAGAAAGAAAGAAAAGAAAAATAGTCCCTTGCCTGTGCCCAGCACAGAGTATACATGTATTTTTGAAAATATCTCATTGAATCCTCACAGCCATCCTGGAAGGTAGGTAGAGGCACCCCCCATTTGACAGGGAGGTTAAGTAGTTTCCCCCATGTCACACAGCTTATATGTAGCAGAGTCAGGACTAGAACTCGGGTCCTCTAATCCTAACCCCAGTGCGGTATGTATGCCATGGCTGCCTCCTGAACCAACAACAGGCCCTACGTGCCCATCAGAGGCACGCAGTCTAAAGGGGAAACACATATACAGATATCAGTGCCAAGCCAGATGGAGAATGTGTTTTACGGAGTGCAAAGTGCAGAAGAACAAAAGAGAAAGGCCATTGATTTCCTCCTTGCCACATTCTCAGTCCTAAGAACAGGTTGCCTCCTCATTTGTGCTGCGAATCTTCAAATGCAAAATGCATGTTGATGCTAGCCTAAAGGGAATGATCCCTGAAAGGGTGTCACTTTCTTTCTGTTTGTATGACTCATTTTACCTTTCTCTATGTCTTACAGTCCTTTTCCTCCTGCTCACTTGTTGTTGTGAATTCCAACCTCAATGTACATTCTCTTGTGTCTAAAGATGTACTTTGGGGGCTGGCTGAATGGCGCGTTGGGTAAGAGTTGGCTTGGGACGCCCGCTCTGAGCAGCAGGAGAGCCCGGGTTCGGATCCCACATTAGGGCCAGTGACGCAGCACCCTCTACAGCTAAGATGGTGAAAAACAGCTCGACCTGGAGCTGGGCTGCCGTGAGTCGCTGGTGAAGGCGTAGGCTGCAGTGAAGCAGCAGTGGGCTGCCATAAGCTACCGTGAGTGGCTGGCAGCCGGCATGAGCTGCTAAGAGCTCCTGTGAGCGGCCATCCAATGGCCGGCAACCGATCTGCCTCACCCGGGAAGAGCGCAATGATAATACCAACATGGGCCAGTGAAGCGATGTCCTCCACAACTAGACTGAAGAACAAAAGGACAGTAACTTGTCTGTTCCCCTTATAAAATCTTAAAAAAAAGTTTAAAGGTGTACCTTGGCCTTTTCTCCCGTAACTGTATCTACCTCAGTCTTTTCCAGTGGATCTTCTTCTTGTGCTATGTCTTTCTCTTCATGTCTCTTCCCATCACTTCATTTCTCATTTTGTCCTCTGTCCAGCTCTGTCCCTGCTTCAGAGGTCCCTAATGCAGAAATGAAGTGCAGATCTAAACAAAACAATGTTTATTTCATAAGAGTTTTGTTTTTCTTTTTCTCTATGATTTTTTAAGGAGATGAATGGATGGAGACCTCCAACTTCTCTTTCAGTTCTGGAGCTCAATATGAAAGTGTTTCATGTGTGAATCTCAATCGTTTTTCCATCTAAATCATTTTTCCTAAAAAATGTAGGTGTATTTTTCTGGGTAAGAAGAAAGTGCCCTTGATCAAGGATGGCAGCCCACACATCACATATCACAATGACATTCACTGCGTATTGTAAAAGTCAATATGGTATTTTCACTTTAAGGCTGGAAAACCAGGGAGCAGACATAGGGGAGGGTCCGCATCCTATACCCTAGTGGTTTCCAGCTTAAGGCCTAAAGTAAAGAGAGAGATGGGGACCAAAAAACAGAATCACATATCTCAGTGGCAGAAGAAACCAGAGAAATCCCATCACAGCCCTTCAAAACTGGGAGCTTTGTAAATTCTCGTTCAAGGGGTGAGACTCCGGTTTGGTAAATGAGTCTTATCTTAATATCTGGTCATGCAAACTTTACTCTTGAAACCCACACAAGGAACATAATTTAAAACTTCTTAAATCCCAACCCTACAGCAGGAAGTAGTTGAAATCACCATGGAACACAAATGAGGAACCCCTGGTTTTAACTTGAGACTGGCCAGTTCATAGGGTGGCAAGTCCATTTATCATCCTACATTTAAATTTCTTTTATTTAAAAAAAATTTTTAAAGATTTTATTGGGGAATTGGGGGAGGGGGAACAGCGTTGGGGAATTGGGGAAGGGAAACAGACAAGTTGCTGTCCTTTTGTTCTTCAGTCTAGTTGTGGAGGACGTCACTTCACTGGCCCATGTTGGTATTATCACTGCACTCTTTTCCGGCTGAAGCAGTCAGTCTCTGGCCATTGGACAGCGGCTCAGCAGCTCATGCCAGCTGCCAGCTGCTCACACTGGCTGCCGGCCACTCATGGTAGCTCACGGCAGCCCACTGCAGCAGGGGCTGCAGCCTACACCGTCACCGGCGACTCCCGGCAGCCCAGCTCCAGGTCAAGCTGTTGTTCACCATCTTAGCTGTAGAGGGCGCAGTGTCACTGGCCCATGTGGGATCCAAACCGGCAGCCCTGCTGCTCAGAGCTCGTGCTCCCAAGACAACTCTTAACCAACGAGCCATTCGGCCAGCCCTACACTTAAATTTCTTCATCTATAAAATAAAAATAATATTTTCACCTACCTCACAGGGTTACTTTGAACCAATTGAGATAATATATGTGAAAAAGCTTTGAAAGATTATAAAATTATGTATATATAAAATGGTGTTAATAACAGCAGCATCAGAGCTCATAAACTCCACCACACATATTTATACTTGTGAGTAAATAATTAGGAACAATGATTATTAATCAAAAACTACATTGTGAAACAGAATTACTCTCTCCCTGCTTATCAAGTTTGCAGGTGTTAAGCACCCTGACCTTGAAGGGAGAAAGTACTGAATTCAAACTCCAACTCTACCATCAGCAATGTGACTTTGGGCAATGTATTAATTGCTCTGAGTCTCATTTTGCTGACACACACACACACACACACACACACAGTGAAGATAATAGATTTTTTTTGTGAGGACCCAATGAGATAATGCATGCAAAATGTTTGATATAGTGCCTAGCACATAGTAAGTACTCAGTAAACATTAGCTTAAAAAGTATCAAACATTCTTTGAGCACTTCCAATGTGCCAGGCCTAACTTGGGAAACAAAATGAAAAGGCATGGTTCCGTTTCAAAGAGCTTAACAGTTTGGTGGGGAAACGTACATACAAATAAAAAACATGCTCACCACTCAAATGCAAAGGCAGGTTTGACAATGAAGTTATAAATCTGCTTGGAGAGACAGGGAAATAGAAGCCTTCTTGGAGGAGGAGGCATTTGACTGAAGACTTTTGAAGGATGAGTAGAAGTTTGTGTTTTAAAAGGCTTGGTGCTTTTTATTTGGCTTTATCATTTGCCTACAGGGGTTTGATCCCTTGAAAAGTCGAGGCTCATGTTTATGCTTGTTGGCTTTCTGGTGATTCAACCTAAACATTCTGGTGACTTCATGAGCGTGGCATTGGAAACAGATTTTACTTGCTATTTTCTATTTGTGAAACATCTGTTGTTTTGTTTTCATTGCATAGACTCCTTAAGAGCTGTGAAAACAACTTCTTGCACAGGGTATAGATTGGTTCCCGCCATGTCAAAGTGTTAGCGTCCTTGGTGCATGTTGCTGAACCCATTAAGGAGACAAGGCAGGGAGGGCTTGTAACCACTTGTCTCTCTCGGCAAAATCTGGAGCTCGAGGTGACCAGGATAAATGGGTAGGGAATAAACAGTGGAATGCACAAGGATTTGTTCTTCTGGAGAGAATGGAAAGTTTAAAGATAGCTGTCCTTTGTCCACATGCAAATGTGAAACTACAGAAAGCTTTGTATTGGCCAGATAGCTTGCTACCAAACTGACATGTCTTTCTCGTTTCACCAAGTATGTTAGCAGCGAATTTGGGAGTTAGAGGTGTTGCCCAGAGTGGAAGGAGTGTCAGACTTTTCTTTGGGTTGTCTGCTTTTTAAATATTGGTCAAATCCCTCATCTTAACAACATATATAATAGAAGATGTTAAAAGCTGTATTTATATTTGCTTCTACACCAGTAACTGCCATGGTAGAGAAATTTAATTGGCATCTAACAGAAACCATGTTACTTTAGAAAAGTCATATAACCTTAAGAATTTAGAGCTGGACAAGCCTTAAAGAGTTTGTAATTCGGCCTCTTCATTTCACAAATGAGGAAACAGTGGCCCAGAGAGGCTGAGCTGGGCTACTCCAGACAGAATCTTATGGGGCTTTTGTCAGCACTTTGCATGATGGTGATTTGAAGAGACCCATATATTAATAGTACTTTTCAAATGCAGCAGGCATAAATGAATTGTGTTTCTCTCCACATTTGTTAGCTGAGAAAGATACAGACCAAAGCAAAGTAAACTTTGGTTAAGTCCCAAGAAGGAGACAAGCCAGTAATATTGAAGTTACTATATTGTCCCATAGGATTAGTGCTGAGTGAAAATGAATTGATTCCAGCCCACTGAAATTTTGGGCACCTGGCCAGGAACTTTTAAATAAGAACTGTTGTCAACAACAACAAAACAGTCATCAAGACTGGGTAGTACCTTGACCCAAAGCCAAGAGGCAGTACCCCAGTACCCCAGCAAGTCTGCAGGTATGATATTCCACCTTGATACATAGATTGGGAGAGGAACTGCTGGATTCTGTGGTAGAAGTTAATGTTTTTTTGGAGCCATCTCCTCTGGAGAAACTGCAGCAGCTGGCAGGACGTGGAAAAGCCATCTTTGGCCGGCAGAAGGACCACTTCCCTCAGACTCCTATTTGGAAGCAAGAGTGCATGGCAGATAAGCCAGGCCACAGACAAGCAGAGAGCCACAAGCTCACCAGCCCTTTCCTTCATCTCCCCCAAAAGCGATGCCCACTGCACCATTCGAACCAGGCAATGGCCCAGCCTGGAGGGCTCCCCCTACCCTAATGGTAGGGAGTCTCCCTTGAGTGCATTTTCCTACCTGGCTTTTTCGGGGGCCCTCCCCACACCGCGTCCCTGTTCCCAGGGCTGGGGAGGAGAGGAGGGCTGTGGCAGGTACGGGGCTTTTCATGTGTCAGGCTGGTCCCCGAGGGAGGGGCAGGCGTCCGAAGTGACGGAACAGAAGCCCCGAGACCCTCGGCCACCACTGCCTCGGTCGGGCGGCGGTTCGGGAGGCGGCGGCAGTCACTGGCGCGCCGCTTGTCCCGGGCGCAGAGGCGGCGCACTCGGAACCCGCTGGGCCGCGCACGCCGCGGCCCCCGGCCCGGGTAGCAGTTTGCCCCGGCGGGCAGCTCACCGGCGGGCCGGGATACCCCGGGGAAGCCTCAGGGCCCAGGGGCGGCGGCGGCGAGACCCCGCCCCGGCCGGCTGGCCAGCGCCTATCGCTGCAGCCGGCCTGGTCACGCGGAGAGTGGCGCTGCGGGCTCAAGGCCAGCGCCAGACGCTGCCAGAGTCGCGGCGGGCCGGGCCGGGCCGGGCGGGGGTGGAGGGTGGAGGGTAGAAATAGGGGCGGGCGGGCCGCGCCAGTCTCCGAGCCGCGCGGAGCCGACCTGAGCCACGCCGAGGGCGCCCAGCGAGGCGCCGAGCCCTGAGCACCCATGCTGCTGACGCTGGCCTGGGGCTCACTCTTCTTCCCGGGGCTCTACGTGCTCTCCACCTGGTGGCTGCGCCGCGCGCGGCCCGAATGGACCTACCATGACTGCGTGATGATCAGCACCAGGTACGAGGCGAGGCCAGCGTCGCCCGGGCCCCGCCCGGCCGCGCGGGCTGCACCGCGCCCGGACCCGGCGGCGCCCGCCCCTTCGCGGAGCAAGGGCGGAAAGGGGGGGCGACAGGAAGCGAGGGGGCTGCCTCCCTGGTTCTTTGCCCCTCTCTGCGGCGCTGGCCGGGGCTCTGCGAACTCCCTGTGCGTCCTGTCCTGGAGGGAGAGGGGAGCAGGGTGGAGGGCTGCCCACGCTGATCAGGATGGGGAGGGAAGCCTGCTACCCACATCTGCCAGCTGCCTTGGGGGTCGGGAGCGTGGCGCTGGCAGCCTAGGGGAAAGTCAGGTTGAAGGGCTTTGGCTTTACGCTGCCTGTGGGATTGGATTGAGCGCGCACTCCTCCCCCCCCCCCTTTTTTTTTCTTTTCTACCGCACATTAGGGTGGTTTCTTCAGCGCAGGCTGTGTTGGCCACCGGGTCAGGGATCGTCATCATCTGCGCCTGTAGAAACGTGGTCTCCGACAGGTAACATCCAATGCCAGGTGAAAGAAGCGCACATATCAGCGCTGAACTTTTTCGAAGTTTGCACATCTTAGCCACTCACAGGCCTTAGTTCTTGATCAGCACATGCTGTTGGGTAGCCCATTAATGGGAAAACTTGAGCACCGTAATTGGCTCCCGCCTCCTCTCTTTCAGCATGGCCACCTTAGGACAAAATAAACTGAAGAGATGCTAGAGAGTGACAGAGCCTAAGCCTGATTGAAGGTGACACGTGAGAGGACAGTGTGGTCCATGGATCCAAGTTCTTTGTGAGAGATACATTTGAAAACTATTCAGAAGTGAGATGTGGCTTTTGGTTCTTTTAAGTGATCTCATTGGGGTCCCGCTTTGGAGCATTTAATGGCCAATACATGTGCAGTGTGGTTAGCGGAGCCCTTCTGTGGAAAGCAGTGAATCCGCCACCCCCGGCCTAACAAATGCTGCTCTTGTCTTTCCTCTGGATTTGCTAAAGGCGGCGAAGAGCTTTCTGGTACTTTCAGAACACTGACTTGTATGTGTGTTAGAGCTCAGTCCAAAGGTGGCAGGTCAGAAAATCTGCATCTAGTGAAACAAATCAAGATCAGAGTGGTCCGCTTTGGGTAGTATTTAGACCTGGGCAGTGGCGGTGTTTTGTTTTTGAAGCCATTTCTTTTCCCCCACCTGTCTTCTAAGAGCCACTCTCACTGTCTCCCAGTTAAGTTCAAGAGCGGTAGTCAAACGTACAGGGAAAGCCTGATCCTGATCCTTTTGTCATGTTGACTCTGCAAAGTGTCTGACTTTCCACCTGTTGAGCCTGGAATGGGAGGGGAGCCTGAGTGGGGCATCTGTCTCACTGAGGCCTCCATGCTTAGTGCCTGGATCTTACTTGGGATTAATCCTGCTGTCATGATTTTCGTGCTTTTCTTCTTAACGCCTCTTTTTAGACAGAACCAGTTCTTGGTGATGAATTGTAGATGCTGAGAGAAGACAGGTCAAGGGACTTTGGTTGCATATGCCAAAGGCTAACAGCATTTGCTTGGTCGGGTTCAGAGTTTATTTTAATCAAGCATTGTGTGATCATGAGGCAAGCTCCCTCACTGCTCCCATCCAGCTTGTCAGATCAAACTTGAAACCAGCCTCTTTTGCGAAGATTAAGATAAATGGCATCTCCTCAGCTGTATCTTGAGCTGACAGGAGAGCACACAGCAAGGCAACCACTGCACATTTCAGGAAAAGACATTTACACACTATTAGTTTTCAGTTCTGTAGCACCACTGCTGTGTTTTCTCCTCAGAAGCGGTGTGTTTTAGTCGCTTGAGCACGGTAGCAGACCTGCGTTTGGTTGTCAGGTCCTTCCTTTGTGTATCTTTAAGCCTTAGATTCTCTGCTTGCAAAATGGAGACAGACACATTTCTGTGCCCTCCACCTATACGTGAATGCACAAGGATGCTCTAATGGCACCTTGACCATCTTAAAAAAAAAAAAAGGCCTTTTAGGACTCATATACTATACATCTAAATATTGGTCTACTATATGCCTTTTCATTTTATGCCTTTGTATAGACTGTCTATAGCTAGGAGGGGGTAGCTATACATCCCCCCCAATTATATGCAGAATTTTGGTGTAGGGCCAAGGATATCATCAAATTCTTAAAGAGGTCCACATCCCTAAAAGGGCTCAGTAAGAGTCACAGCTCTAGGCAATTTTCTCAGTTTAAGCACTTATATTTGGATAGTACTTTTTACATTTAAAAGGGCTTTTACACTTTCAGTTTTTTAATCTTCATAGTAACTGTCAAGGAAGTAAGACAAGGATTATTATCTTCATTTTATATATTAAAAAAAGCTGTCTGAGGCTAGTGGTAGTTAAGATTATAATCCAAACCTTTTGCTATAAATCTTCAGAGAATCCAACCAAACAGCCACAATTTCAGATTTTACTGGATTGGTACTGTGTGCAAAATATTAAAACCTTAGGCTCCACTCAAGGGATGAGGCCAGTTATATTCAAGCGCAGCTTTTAGTAGCTCTTCATAGTTATTTGACTTGGAATTGCTTCAAGAAAGCAATGGAGACCATAGATGGGCAGTAAAATAAATATTGTATCTTTTTGCCTAAATGGAACTTGGCTAATTAATTCACTGGCATGTATATTCTACTTGCCATTCCTTACTTGTTTGCCTATTTCATTGTTTATTCATTCTTGAGTTATGCTGTGGTAAGTGTGGAATCACTCAGGAACAGAAACTTGAATGGCACCCTCTGTGGAGTCTATTCCCAGTGTTGCAGTTCACAGGCTGGCTTCTTAGGAAATCACCTGAGACAAGGTAACACATACAGATTTGAGGGCTGTAGGCATACCATTTAGAGCCTTGGCAGGGGTAGGGGTGGGGGGTGGAGCCCTTAACAAGCACTGCAGGTGATTAATGTTAGGGTGGTTTGAGGACCTTAAAACTAAATTGTTTCTTCTCCTAACCGCATGGGTGCTCAATAAAACTTTGCTGACTTAGCAAATCTAATCCGCCCCAGCATAGCACATGATTTCAATTTAGGTGTTTGTTTTTTCCCACAGCAATTTTCTGTAGAATTATCATTTATCATTTGGGAACAAAATTGTAGGAATTATAGAGACTTTCCTTCTAATCTGCTCTAGGACAGTAATAAACTATCATTTCGATTCAGCAAATATTGATTCAACCCCTTTGGACAAGCAAATGAGAATACTGTCTTTTGTCTCAGCTCCTCTGCTGGTATCTGCCTGCTGTAAGGTAGCCCTTGAGCTCTGGGCTCTTTTCCAGACATATTTTTCTTAATGAGTAGAATTGGGATTAGCCATAGAACTGAAGAAAATGGCCAGGGTTGCTTGCCAGAAACTCCCCGGAGTGGGGTTACAAGCAGATGCAAGAGGAAACTCCCAACTCTTGAGCAACGAGTAGAGTTAAACTGGAAATATTGGATTGGGATTCGGGACACCTTCCAAACCAGTTTCTTGGTGGGGCTGTTGAATCATTGGTAGAGATATCTATATCAAAGTCAGCTTATGTCACAAAATGCCAGAAAATCCATTATAAGTGAGTGGCTAAATCAGTCAGATAGGGACAGCCAATTGCTTAAAACATGTGGTGCTGAG
Source organism: Hipposideros armiger (assembly GCF_001890085.2). Lineage (NCBI taxonomy): Eukaryota > Metazoa > Chordata > Mammalia > Chiroptera > Hipposideridae > Hipposideros > Hipposideros armiger. The sequence continues at coordinate 1,464,336 of NW_017731491.1, read as the reverse complement.
TGCATTCCTGCTTTCTGCCTTTGACACTTGTGAATTTGCTCTGTGATTTAGAAAGCTGTTCACTCTCCTTGTTCATCAATTTCAGCATCTTCATTGTAAAGTATCTGGAGTAAAAACAGCTGATTAGTTAAAAGCTGAAGGGAATGTGTTTAAGAAGCTGGCTTTGAGCCTTTGTCATCGATACCCATAATTATTTCATGGACCACTCATATGCTTTCTTTCAGACACTGGCTTTCCCGAGAATATGTCTGGTTTTTGATTCCGTACATGGTCTATGACACCTACGTCATGTACCTCTGTGAATGGTACCGAACCAGAGAACAGGACCGCAGACACACCCTCACCATTTTTCGAAACTTCCTAAGTAAAAACCGCCTCATGATCACGCACCATGTGGTCATTCTGTTGGTCCTTGTGCCCGTTACGCAGGTATGGCCTCCCAGGACATAGCCACCAGCTGCCTTGGTCACTCATTTCTCCTGTTGAATTGGGTATCCTGACCATGACTTAGGAGTCAGGATGGCCCCTTTTCCTTCTTCCCTACTGCGCTGACTTTCCTCCTGCCGGCTGCTTCCTCAGTTAAATCCCCCAGGAAAATTAGATAGAAAAATTAAACCTGAAATGTTTGTAATCCTCCTTGCCAGCAATCCCCCAGCCCTTTGTGATTCCCTAGCCTTTGCCAAAGGTTCTGTCTGTAATTCATATAAAAACAATGTACAGTACAAAACAAGTTCTTTTGAAAAAAATGAGAGTAGCTCAGTCCACTGGTTATTTGCTCTAACGGTGCCAGAGAGTACTGTATGCATGATTTTAATGTCACAAAAGTACAGCCTCTCAAAGTAAATAGCCTCATAATTTCTCCCTAGATCCATTTTCCCCATAAAAGCCCTACCCAAGGAAGAGAGATGGGGCTGCAGAAAGGAAACTAGTCATTTCTGAGTGCCTACCAGGTGAAGGTGCTTGATTTAAAAGATCATAGCTTTCTCCTAGTAATTAGAAATGATTAGAAATAATAATTAGGCATTGTTAGCCCTAAACCACAGATGAAGAGACTGGGGCTTTAAGAGTTGATGAATCTCACGCAGTGGCACTAAGTGACAGAGCTGGTATTCCATGCTATACTGCTTCCTAGCAAAGGGAAAAGGAGCAGTTGAGTGCCTTACATTCTTTAAGAACTCTCCCTAACATCTAGCACAGGGCCTGGCACATATTTTGTTGAACTGAACTGGCTAAGTGCCCTTGGCATGACTAAGTTAGATACCCAAAAGTAGGCTGCAGAGTTCCTTCCTGCTGACATTGAAATTCAGAGAAAGCTTGGTGTGTGATGCAATCGGCCGATCTTAGGTTGCCTCTGGACCCTAGGGATTCTACTGTCAAAGCGCCATTACTATGGAAGCAGCGGAGTATTAACTGGGTCTACATTAGCCCATTTAGCACTTCCCTTTCCCTTCATGGTCTCTCATGGTTACCCTTTTCAACAGCCCTAGTTAGAGGTTTCCTTCCGTGGCTCCTTAACCTCCGTGCCTTATTCCCCTTTTCCCCCTTTTACTCTGCAGAGGCTTAGGGGAGACCAGGGGGACTTCTTTGTTGGCTGCATCTTCACGGCAGAACTGAGTACTCCATTTGTGTCGCTGGGCAGAATTCTGATTCAGGTATGTATGAATGAAATGGCAGAAAGTGTGGAGGGCGTGGACTCTGCTTTGCCTTGGTAGGTGTGGGGTCTGGAGAAATCCCTTTGTGCTAGGAAAAGTGGGATGGGAGACCCTTGAACAGGCTGGAAAGGTCATTTGGTCTTCTGAGCCAAGGGGGATGAAACTGTACATTGGATTCAAATTTGATACAGTTCTCTTCCTGGCCACAGATTTTCTCTCATCCACTGTTCCTGTGCTCCTGTCAGCTGGGTGGCTCAGGACAATTTACAAGGCTGTATGCATATATAAACATGGCAGCGCTTCTCCAAGATTGGCCTTTACTGCTGTGGGACTTGGGCCAGTCATTCCCTGAAGGCCCAACCTCCCGGTGACCCTGCATTCTTCTTCCCTCTTCTTTTGCAGCTGAAGCAGCAGCACACCCTTTTGTACAAGGTGAACGGAGTCCTCACGTTGACCACCTTCCTTTCCTGTCGGATCCTCCTTTTCCCCTTCATGTACTGGTCCTATGGCCACCAGCACAGACTAAGCCTGTTGGAAGTGCCGTTCAGGATCCCCTTCTACTGCAACGTGGCCAATGCCTTCCTCATCGCTCCTCAGATCTACTGGTTCTCTCTGCTGTGCAAGAAGGCAGCCCGGCTCTTTGACGCTCCCCCAGCTGGAAAGGATGGATAACCGCTCCCTGGAGTCAGGTGGTGAGGGTGCCTCCTCACGCTGCCTGCCTTCCTCCACAGTGTTCCATGGACCAAATAGTGCCTTGGGTGGCCTAAGCCTTTGGGGTATTGATAAGCAGATGGGCTTGAGTTTTTCTAAAGAATATTCCTATTACCTGCCTCTTCTAACTTGCCCCTTTTGCAAAAGCACTTTTTTTCTGAGTAACAACTATTGGATTCTGTCAGACCTCCATTGGTAGCAAAGTGGTTTTAAATGCAAGCCCAGGGATCCTTTCTTGGGTCTTATCTCAAGGGCTCTGGGAGGTAGGAGCATGGGGTGTGGAGCTAGGTGGACCAGGGTGTTCAGTGTCTGGGCACTCACCTGGCCCTAATATTGGTGGCTACCCACCTTTCCAACCACTCAGGGCAGTATCCACACATACTGGGCCAGCAGAAGCAAGTGATGACATAGTTCTTAAAATAATTTCTGATGTTGTTGGCCTGAGAAAATCGTGTGGGTAAGTAGTTTATTGTTTACTTAGATAACCCATTGGTCTTTTGCCTCATCCTTTCATCCATGTGCCAACATTGAATTCTCATGTCTACTGATTTATAATCAGAAGTCTCATTGGTGGTAGTGGGGGCAGGAGGCAGGGATGGGAACCTGAAGCACTTGAGCAGTTAGGGAGGCCAATAGGTCAGCACCTTTGCAGGCTGACCTGATAAGACCAGTGTCAAACTTGTGAGCTTGTTCAAATACTATTCCTTTTTTAGGATGTTCCCTCAAGCCCCGTTTTCCCCATATCCACATGCACAAGATGCTCTTGTGAAGAACTATAGGGGTAAAGTGAAATGATGGCTACCAAGCTATTTACTGGGTTACCCCACCCTTTGACATTGTCCTTTTCACATGAAGTGGAAATGGACTTCTGTATTCTAAACCATGAGACGTCTCATCTAGACTGCCTCCTGGTAAGCCAGAGCTCGTGGTCCAAAGCCTGTTCCTATGTGAGTGTACCACCACTTAGCCACAGAAGGCTAGAGCAAAAGTGTAAGGCAGCCCTGGCCAAAATATGTCCTGTGGACTGACTCCTTCACTACCATTTGCAAATGGGATCCTCTGGTGCCAACACTAATCATTCCTTATCACCTAGGATGGGTTTTACAAACTGTGCTACCATGCATTTTTTTTCAAATGGTAGTGAAAAACTAGATTTTAAAAAGTGCCTTTTAATTCATTGTCCATGAACTTTTACAGTACTGAATATGTAACAGTGTCTCAAATTTTGACTATGTCTTTAATAGTTGAAATTGAAAAAATGCAAAATGCTGTAATTTGTTTTTTTTTACTGTTTTACTATCAGTATATCTTTATAAATCACCCCTGTGGTGATTAAATTGCACTAATATTTCCCAACTTACTCTCATTTGTGAAATACATCAATACCGACTCCCTGTAAGACCCATTCCGTAACCTGACTTGACTGGCTGCTGAGTGCTAGTTTCTGGTCTGTGTTCATATCCATGTAACTGGCAGAGGTGGGGTGTTGGGGAGAGGTGGATATGTTAATGCTGTCAGCCTCCAAGAGGGCCTACCTCATATCTTACTCTAACATGTTTCTGTGATTCATGGTTCCAAGAATACACTGCAGGGTCTTAGCGTTCAAGCACAGTGGTCATCTAACTTTAGGCCCTTTCTTCTTTTCATAGGTGAATCCCAATTAGGAGTTGGGAGGGTGGAACCCAACTGCAGGCCACAGAGCCAGGCCACTTTAGGTGGAGGAGGGAACCTGAATGCCCCATTTTGAATAAGGGCAAGGATATGAAGGAGGTCATGGAGGATATCCTTTTCCACTTCCTTACCTCCCAAATAATACCTCACCAACCAGTTCTCATAGTTCTGTAATATGCCCTAGACACCGTAAATTCACATTTTAATGCTTCTGCAGATACTAGTCCCTGCTCCCAGTCATTCTTCAAAACCGTGATCCACTCTAGGCAGGAGATAATTATACTCATCCTTTAAACACTTCTCTGCTGTGTTTACCAGACCCAGTTTTAGCACAGCCCCTTCTGGGTCCATTGAATGGATGGCGGTAAGGCTGTATGGCAGAAGTCAGCAATTCAGAAGCCACTCATTTTCTTCGGGTCACTAAGCTACCCCCAATGCTAAATTTGCTTGGTCCAACCTCTCCTTTTACAGTGGTACAGGGCCTTTTGGGCACACAAATCATATGGCCAACTGGTGGCAGAATAGAGTTCTTTTCCTAATAGGTGCCCTTTCCAAGAGACCATGAAATGACTCTTGAAGAGGGTTTCAGTGCAAAAGAACACACACATACCTCATTTTTCCATTTGGGTGGTTTCACCTTTGGACTTATTTGACCAAATTTTGGGTGAAGCCCAATTATGAATATGTTTCTTCCTTGTTCCTCATGTCCTTTTGACTTGAGCAGCTCAAAAAGGACCGTGTGATTGATGGCAAGGATCATGTTGCCTACTGAAAAGAGCACATCTTCCTGCCACCGAGTTTCAGTGTCAGAAAGGGTGATGGGGTGGGACTGAAGAACCTTGGCCCAGATGATAACCAGAGCCTTCTTATTCTAGGCAAAAGGCTGGGAGCATGCTGTGGAGGAGGCGATCTCCCTCAAGGCCTCCACAATGGGTCGCCCAACATGCTCCCAGTCAGACTTGATCTTTAGGACCTTAGGTGAGCCCAATTTCAGCATATCTAAGCCTAGACTATTGATAAGAAAGACTCGAGACAACATGAAACTCAAAATTTTCTTATAGTTTGTATGTTACAATTACCTAAGGAACTATTTTCTTTACATTGTTATTACCATATGCTTTTTAGCTTGTGTACAAGTTCACATAACTGAAAAGGTTGTGTTTCTCAGTTCTAGCCCCTATAGACCCCACCCAGCAGAGGCCCAGCTGTTTTCTGATCTACAGCGGTCAGAAGTTGCTGATCTTCTGCAGCAGGGTTTGGCGCCACTCCTCAGGGCTAATGTTCTTGGCAATGGACTTTAAGAAGCGCTGGTCATTTACCTTCTGGAGCAAGGCACTAACAGAAGGGTTGATGGTCTTGCTCAGGGTTTCATAGCAGGTGAGGATTTCCAAGGCCAAAACGTACAGTGGTTCACACACCTCTTGGTGGAGCATGGCCATGATGTGCAGAACGTGACAGAATACCTGGGTATAAAAAAAGAGGGCTTCCTGGGTCAGGTCCTGTTCTTGACCTTGGGCCCAAGCACCAGCTGACTGTGTCAACCTAACTGAGTCCAGAAGGTTGGTCAGACTGCTACAGAGGAGTTTGACTACATGGCTCCAGCCTTCCATAGGAAGCCAATTACGACAACTCTGGCTGCAGAGAAACTGGAACGCTCTCAGGAGGAGTACGGAGAGTTGGAGGTCCTGGGCCAAAGGCTTCAAGTTGAGCAGAGGAACAAACTGAATATATTCCAGGCTATAAGGGACGTGCAGGAGTTGTTTCTCCAACAGTTTCCTGGTCAACTGGTAAAGGTATTGCCATTCCCGGCTGCTGCACCAAGGCATGACTTGCACCAGGGCCACCAGAAAGCCCTTGCTGAACAATCTGACCTCTTCAGGGTTACTCACATCCACCACCAAGAGGGAGAGCATCTGCTCAGAGATGCTGCTGGAAACGTAGCAGCATTCCATCCAGGCAAGAAGCCCTGTTCCTGGCCCATATCCAGGGTGGGTCTGGGAGGTCCACTCATCCTCAGAAAGCTTACAGATTTCAAAAAGTGTGGCGGGCACTTCACACTTGAAGTGCCCTTCAAAAAAGTTCTTCAGTCTCAGGCCCACAGTCCAGTCTAGCTGCTCCAACTTCCGGTGGAGCCAGGACAGGGACTTGATCCAGGTGTCTGGGGAAAACGTCTCAGCATTAGCTAATACAATCTCACAGAGGAGCTCCAGGATCTGGATCACTAGATCCTTCTCATCCAAAGAGAGGCACCGCTTCTCCTTGGGGAGCTGCCAGTATTTGCTGAAGCAATCCAGGAGCTGGCACAAGCTGAAGATGAGGGGAAACGGAGCACAGGTCTGGAGCCAGAATTCCTTTAAGCAGGCGTCTGCTTCGAGAGTCTGGATGAAGATCTTCAGACTGATGTCCACCTCTTCCACATCTAGCATCAAAAAAGGCAAGACAAATTCCTTTAGCACCTCATCTGGCTCAAGAAGAGCAGCGACTGGCATCCCCTGAGGCTTCACAGGACTCATCAGGCAGCTCAGGAGCTCCAAAAATTGCTTTTCTTCCTTGGGTGTAGAGAACTTTGTCCAGACAGTTTCTTTGAGGCATGACACCATGAAAGTGGTGGATGCATTGGGACCCTGCTCTTCTGTGAACTTAAGGGCGGGGAAGGTGGTCAGAATCTGAGCCAGGAACTTGTGGGTGCCGAGATTGACCACAGCCATGCTGCACATTTTCTTCACTGTGATCTCTGGGTACAGTATTACCAGGCGGGCCACAGAGGCCACAGCTTTAGCCAAGCCCTGTTCAGAGGCACTCTGCGCAAGCTGGTTAAAAGTCATGTTGAGGTCTTCCTGAAACCCCTCCAAGTAAGCCAACAACTTCTCAGAGAGGCCCTTTCTCCCCCAGGAAAGCAGAACACCTGAGAGGACTTTATTTTTATCTGGCATTGAGAGGTCTGCATAACATTCCAGGATCAAATCGATCACTTGTTTGATCTGAGATTTGGGAATGGCTGTGTCTGTCGTGCTGACTTCCACCACTGTTTCCAGCAGCTTTAACACCAAGTCTGGCTCTTGGAAGAGAGCCTGGTTATTAACCAAGCAGGCTAGCCACTCGTCCGAGAAGGCCCACTTCTTCTCAGAAGCAAAAATGTAGCACATTTCCATATGCCGGTCCATCTTCTGCTCAATGATGGCCATGGCGATTGAGGCAGTGATGTCCTTCTCCAAGCCCTTGTTCAGCACCGTGTTCGTTTTTCTCAGGAAGTCCCCAACACACTCTGCCAGATCAGAGACCACCTGCCTTTCCTCCTTGGGCAAGCTGGTGGTATCCAGATAGAGCTTCAAGTTCTGGCTGAAGGAAGTCAGACTGTCACACAGCCGGTAGCTGTCGTAACTCATTCCCTGGCTGCTGTTGAGCATGGCCTGCAGCTCCTCCCCCCACTCCCGCAGCAGGCTGCGCATGAACTCAAACCCAATGAAAATCGTCTCGTTCGGGAGCTTGGCCATCGAGCTCAGGCTGACGTCCCGTTCTGCCTCCTTGACCTTCTCTGCCAATGCCTGTTGGTGATAAGGGTTCTGGGTGTCCGAATTCCACACGGAGACCACTGTGGCCAGTTTGTCTAGATACACAGTCGCAGACACTTCCTGAGGGTCGTCCTCCATCAGTGCAAACACGGTCAGCATGTCAGCCAAGTTGGCTAATGCACAGCACTTCATTCCGGGGCATAGGATTCTGTTTTGGATTTGCTTCAGGCCAGTGAGCAGCATGGCCAACAGGGGCATGGTAGGACACACATCTGGGTCTGACTTAAACCTCTTTGGAGGGTGGGAGAAGTCATCTGAAGAGGACAAGTACTTATGGGCCATTGTCTTAAACTGGGAGAGCAGGGGATCCTGCTGATTACCCTTGTGCTTCATCATTTCCCACCAGACATCTAGGAAGAAGGCCACATCCTTTGAAGAAGTGTCAATAGCCATGTGCTCCAAAAAATGCTCTAGTTCTGCACGGCAGATGGTGGTAGGCAGGGCCATCAGGAGCTGGATAAAGAGTCCAGAAGCTTCCAGGGACTTGAGCAGTTCAAAAAGGACCGTGTGATTGATGGCAGGGATCATGTTGCCTACTGAAAAGAACACATCTTCCTGCCACCGAGTTTCAGTGTCAGAAGGGGTGATGGGGTGGGGCTGAAGAACCTTGGCCCAGATGATAACCAGAGCCTTCTTCTTCCAGGCAAAGGGCTGGGAGCATGCTGTGGCAGAGATCTCCCTCAAGGCCTCCACAATGGGCCGCCCAACATGCTCCCAGTCAGACTTGGTCAATTCTGCCAATGCTTTGGGGCTGAACAGCTGCTCAGCCAGCAAAAAGCCTCCGTGCAAAATAGTCATTTCTTCACAGATATTTAAGGGTCCTGCATGGAGAGAAGCTGAATAAGATAAGAGTGTGGTGAAATTTTCAAAACAGTAAGCAGGGGTTAGAAGGAGCAAACAGTTAGTAGGCTGGCTGTCATGATTAGGGTTCTAAATAGGATTAGTGGGAGAGGAGGAAGAAGGAATGGTTCTAAGAGCTACTGCAGAGCTGGAGTCAAAAGGACTGACCTGAGGAAGCTCTCTAGCCTGGAACTGAGAAGACAACTGGCATCATTGGAAATTGGAAACACAGGAGAATCAGGACAGGTTTAGAGGGAACACCATTCAGTTTTGGTTATCTGGAGTTTGAGGTAGAATATTTAGAGCTATCCTCCAGCAACGGAAATGCAGGGTTGAAACTCAGGAGGAAAGTCAGCCTTGAAATATATAACCCAGAGATGAACCAATGAAGTGAATGAATCCCGCAGGAAAAGCATTTGAAAAGGAAAAGCTGGACGACTGAGGCTAGACCTTCCAGCAAAGGATGGGCCAGCAAAGGATTTGGGGAGGAAGATGAGAGGGTGAGAGAGAGAGGGTGAAGGTAAGGGTGAGAGAGGGAGAGGGAGAGAGAGAGAGAGAGAGAGAGAGAGAGAGAGCGCGAGCGCGCGCGGGCGAGCGCACGCAAGAGCGAGTGAGCACAAGGACAGTGTCAAACTACAGGGGCCACCAAGTATTTATTACAAGACATGACAACTAAACTTCTAAGTAATGATACAGACTAAAAGGCGCATAGCCCCAGGGCTGTGGGAACAGAGGCAATCAGACAAGCCCTAACTTCCTTGCTTTCTTTTATAGCCTTGTCCTGCAAATAGGTTTTAGTCATTCTGCCTTTCAGGAAACAATTCACCCTACAGCTCCTTCCATCAAGGAGCACAGGTTCCTCATGGCCTTGGTTCTCTGGTAGAAACCAAGGAATAGATATAAAAAATAATGCACTTACATTAAAAAAGTCCTTCCTTTAGTGAGCCATGAGCTGACATGGACTTATCAAGGAAGGCATCTTGGGATTTTTAATCAGACATGGCTTTAAACCCTAGCTCAACCATTTAAAAGCCGTGTGATCTGGGACAGATGACTTCTGCATATGTGGGGATAATACAGGCTTCATATGACTGTGAGGATCAAATGATGTATACTAGTCAAGCCCTTGGTACTGGGTTGGTGCTCACTGTTAGCTCCTGATCTCATCTCCCAGGGATGCTGAGGGTTAAATAATATATAGCTACAATAATTAGGCTACAAAGAGCCTGATGAAATGCTCAGTAAATGTTTGTTTCCCCAAACCTTTTCATTGTTAGCAAGACCAGAATCTTGTCACTATTCTTTGCCTCCCCCAGCTCAGAAACATGAAAAAGACAAAGATCTTTCTTAGGTGTTTCCTTTGTCCCAGAAACTAAATCAGAGTACAAACACTACTCACTGTTCAATATTCCCGAGTCCTCTGTCCTTTCCCAGGGCCCAGAGATGCCACCCTTTCCTCAGTTCCCAAGGCCCCCAAGAACCCATCTCCCCAGGCTGGGAGCCAATAGACTCCTGATTCCAGCAGATTAAAGAATATCCTGCTCCTTCGACCATTTATGGGAGCAGCAAAAGGCCACAGGATCAGCCCACTGGTGAAGGCAATCCACCTTGGCTCCCAGTGGTAGAGGCCCACTCCCAGGGAGGGTCAGGTTGCTGAGGGGTCTCTTTGGAGGTTCTGGAATTTCTTTCTGGCTCAGGCTGCTCGCCAGAGAGCCAAAATATATTCCCTTATGACTCTGTAAATTGAATTTTATTGCTGTCAGCTCACCTGAGATGTTTGGCCCCCAACGTCTACCTTCCAGAGGCAGTAAGGACACACACATGTTTTGCAAAGGAATAAGTCCCAGGAGCAGTTAATAGCTGGGTAATTCCCAAGTCTTTTATCACTACTGATTAACTGGTGCTTGTGAGTGCCCATTACTTTATATTTATCAAGTGTTTACTCCGTGCCAGGCACAGCACTAGGTGGTACGCATGTAAGATCTCTTTTAATCTTCCAGTCAACCTTTTGAGGACTGTATTATTCCTGTTTTAGAGATGGGAACATTGAGACTCAGACACAATTTGCTGAGGATGTTGCAACTACAGAGCTGTTGTTCCACCAGGCCTGAAATAAATGACCACAGCTGTAAGCTCCAAACTCTTCCAACTCTACCATTTCACCACTTAAGAGCTGGCTGGGGCCAGGGACCACAACTTTTCTCCACAGCCTAGTATTACTGGCATCCCTTGGGGTGCCTCACTCAGCCTCTCCCAGAGCAGTCTCCTGGTCTTATCCCCTTAGGAGCACGTCCACAAGGGTGAGAGGCTGGGCAAGGAGCCACTGATTTATACCAGCTCCTCTCTCTCTTCTCCCAAACTTGGCCCCTGAAGATTCTGAATCAAGGTGCACGCGCCATCTCGGCTGTTGCAACCCTCCCCACAACGGCTAGTCTAATGAACGCTAGCTACGCGCAAGGCACTAATATCGGACACTGTGCACACGTGGTCTCAATGAAAACGCCCTAAAACTCTGTGAGGTGGATACATCATCATCCCCGTTTTATCGATGAGGAACTCCTGAGCGTAAGACACCTGCTCTAGAACTAACTAGACGTTCAATAAATGAGACAGTCGGGGCATCCAGGATTCCCCTGGGCGTCCTCCCAGCCCGGCATTTTCCAAAGCACGTGTATGAACCCTCTCCACTTTCAGGAAATCTAACTTCACATCCTCTTGGCCCTTCACTTGGGAAGTGGCCCGAGGGGGGGCAAGATACCAGCCAAGAAACGGCGGGGCCCGCGCTAGAGCCCGGCCTCACGACCCCCGGGTATCCGAGGACACCCCGGCCCTCCAAAGCCCCTCCCCGACCCCCGAGGGCCTCCCTTAGCCTGGGCCCGCTCAGAACCTCCCTGCTGCCCGTTGCGGGACGCGGCCCAGCCGGGCCAGGGGAAGGGGAGACGGGACACCCACCTAAGTCCATGGCGGCGTCGCTGACGGAGGCACGGGCCGCCCCTCCCCCTCAAGGTGGCGAGTGCCGCGCAGGAGCCACGGCACAATGGGCGGTGCCAGGGGGCGGGACAATAGGCCGAGCCTTAGTCCCTGCCCACAGTCTCAGCTCCCGCTCCACGCCATCAGTCGTAGACCGCCCTCCGCTCCGCGCGCACGCGCACTCCTCACCAACGAGCCCACAGCGTCGAGGCATCCAAGCCCACAGCGCCCCCTACCGGCCCTAGGACTCCAACCCGCCAACAGCCAGGTACCCGCTCCGCCCTCGCGCCGCTGTGTGCCCGCTCCTACCTCTCTCTCGGCCCCGCCCCTTCCAGTTCCAGTCTCCGCTCAGCCGCCCATCTGTCCAGTCCTTGCCCAGCCCTGCTTCCTGCTCACTCAGTGGGTCCTACCCATTAGCTCCGTCCCTGGCCTCGCATTCTCCTCCACCCAGTAACCCCCGGGATTCCCCCGCACACAGTTCACCCGCACTGAATGGCTCTCCCCATGCTGCCCACTAACCAGCAGCACAGACGCGCCACTCTGACAGGCTTCCTTCGGCTTCCTCCCCCGCAGCGAATCTCCCGGTTTCACACCGACAGGCCGCCTAGCCCTAGCCCAACAGCCTCACAGTTGCCCCCAGAGCTGCTCTTTCAGATCACAGCAGCGGCTCCTTCATTTTCTGGCATCATAGACTTTTGAAATGTTAATGGATTGCCCTTCTCCCCAGAAAAGGCACTGTGCGAGCCAGAACAACTGTGGGGGAGGTCCACCCAATCCTATAGGCTCCAGTCTGCAATGTGTACTTCATAAAAACGCGCGTTTGATTTCTCACTGAGAAATATCCCGGGTTCTTCCCCCACACTACCCTCTCTCCCCCCTTTCCCTTTTTCCCAGACTTAATTCATCAGCCTGAAGTGTTTGTAACTCTCTGCCCTCCAGCTTTTAGCACCAGATATCACCTAGAAAGGACAGGGGGGCCCAGCCTCAGCTCCCGCAATGTGCCAAGTGGAGTTTGAGATGGCCTGCGCTGCTATCAAGCAGCTGAAGGGACCTGTGAGTGACCAACAGAAACTGTTGGTGTACAGCTTCTACAAACAGGCCACCCAGGGCGACTGCAACATCCCTGCCCCGCCTGCCACAGAGGTGAAAGCCAAGGCCAAGTGGGATGCATGGAACAAGAACAAAGGGATGACTAAGATGGACGCCATGAGGATCTATGTTGCTAAAGTGAAAGAACTGAAGAAAAACGATACTGGTTAAGGGGACTAAGTGCCAAACACAATGAAGTAGCATGGCTCCTCTGCTAGGGAAAAGGGCTTCCTAAGAGACCTTGATGGCTGAAAGGTCCACCTGAGACATCAATAAATCACTTAAACTGCACGAGAGTAATTGCTGTTGGTAAAGCAATAAACTCAGAGTAAGAGAGTCCTGGGGAGCTGTCCAAAAAGTATGAAAAGCATCTCTCCTCTAGGGAAAATTCCATCAAAACAGGCTTTTGGTATGATTCTGAGTGAAGAGTTCCCAGCCTTCCTATTCCCAGATTATATGTAGATATTTGGCAGTAGAGGGCTTGGGGAATGAGGGGGGAGGAGAGAATCATGCTATGAAAATGCCCAAGGTTTGAGGTCAACGAGAGGCTCAGCTTCTGGGGAGAGGGGGAGGAGGGAGAGGACGCTGGGGCCCCTATTTGTTCAGAGGCTGTCCATTCACTACTAACCCAGTATTATGGGGGAGAAAAGGGCTTTGTCTTCCAAAAAGCTAAAGTCAAGTCCTACTACTAAAAGCCCCTACTGGAACACAGGCCTGATGAAGTTAATGTTTTGAGGGAAGTCGGACTTTTAGTGAGTAACTGATGCATCACAGCACAGCAGCTGAGAAACACTGGAGCAGATGGTTTCAAAATTCTAGCCTCTGAAAGACTTATCTAAACAAACAAAGTTTTCTTACTCATCTAAGCAAAGTTTTCTTGGGGCTACTCGTAGCTAATCCTGGTTTCTGCTTGGGGATGTTTGAGGGATGATATGGAGATGTCTGTACACGAGATTTGTTTTAGGAGCACAACACACCCCTTGACCCATGCAAGGGCCAAAGTGCCCAAGCTCAGCTTATGCTCCTTAGTGTTGATTATCATGGAGGCGTCAATGCACAATGATGCAGTGGGCTGTGGAGTCATAAACAATATCAGAGACATTTCAGAGCAAAAGGTCTGCTATGGTGTGGAATTTTCCAATCCTTTTCCTCAATTGAAAATTATTCTCATAGATCATGACATCAGGTTGGCTCCAGTTCATGACAGATCATTAAACAATAGAAGGTACAATCATACAGACTTCAGAGGAAAGTCAAAGGAAACCAAATCTCAGTAGGTATCAAGCTATTCTGGTTCACATATTTGTAGGAAGTTGCTATAGACTAAGTATATTTAGACACCACATTGACTAAAGAACTATTCCATATAACAATAAACTGGGCAAGAGCCACACAGTACAAAAGTGAGAGGATATTATGAACATATTTTGATGCTTTTAAAACCATGATTCACATTAAATGTGAATAGTAAAAATAATGGAACATTTTGCTCCAAAATATGGTATCAATTTAGGAGCTGTAGATATAGACATACCATTATGTAAGTCGCTAATAAAACCTGATAAAGTAAAAATGTAGCATAATTAGGACTGCAGAAAACACTGTAGGATACATTTATTTATTTATTTTTTAAAGCAAGGTATAGCATACACAGTGTGCTAAATTCTGGCACAGAAGTTTATTTGATCATTCAAAATTCATACAATAATTTCCCCATATACAGGGAAAAAAGTGAACTGTCTGGAGGAGGAACACACATACCGTATTTGCCGGCGTATAAGACGATTTTTTGGCCCTGAAAAATATGCCTCCAAGTGGGGGGTCGTCTTATACGCCAGGTACACTTCAGATAGACTGCCCATAGTGCTTGCCCCGTGCCATAGTGGCCTCCCGATGCCCGCCCACTTCATTCCACATACCGTTCAGGCATCAGCAGCGCTGCTGGGTGTATGCTCGGCTGTTATGCGATTTTGCTGTTATGCGATTTTACCACACTCGCAAAATCGCACACAGCCGACCATACACCCAGTATGATAGCGCAAAATCGCGAATCGCGATACCATACTGGGTGTATGGTCGGAAGAGGGGGTAGTCTTATACGGCGAGTATATAACAAACTCTGTATTTTGAGTGGAAATGTTAGGGGGTCGTCTTATACGCCCAGTTGTCTTATACGCCGGCAAATACGGTAATATGGTTTGCTTTGAAACTCAAGATAGCTTCCCTAAGATATAAAATTTAAGTTGAATGAAAAGTGCCTTGAAGCTGGAAAAGGATTTTTTTCTCAAAGTGAAGGTAAGGTAAGATATAAAATTTAAGTTGAATGGAAAGTGCCTTGAAGCTGGAAAAGGATTTTTTTCTCAAAGTGAAGGTAAGGTCACCTCTAAGGTGAGCCAAAATACGCCAGCAAGGGAGAAGATGAGAAACTGATTTACAAGTCAATTCCTATATACACGTATTATTCTGGAACTGGTATCCCCTAAATCAATCCTTTTCAATCTCCTGTTTCCTTCCTAAAATTTAAACCTGGATACCACTTTAAATAATGAATCTTACAGGTTGGTGTAACAGCTTGATTTTAGAAGTACATCTTCAAAACATTTTAAAATAAATATGTCCAATATAATTCTGTTTCCAGTGATTAAAATTTATTTGTTCTATAAAACAGGAAACTACAAGAAGACATACAAAAAAAAATTTTTTTCAGGCTGAAGATATCATCTAATCCAAATTTAACATGTTCTCTTCTTATGAGGGTTAAAAAAATTATGTAAGGAAACAGCAGAGATCCAGGCAGGTAGCAACACAACATATTATTATATTCTTCCGTCTGTTTTTTCTGGCTACTAAAAATTTTAAAGTAAGGAATGTGGGGGGGTGTTAACTAAATCTTTTGGTTCAAGGACATAATTTCTTTAAACATGTTTAAATGTCAAGGCTTGCCAGAGTAATACATTAGAACAGCATAATATTATCAGATACTGGGAGTATTCCTGTTATAAGCCATTGATTTGGATTTATTTGAACAGTTTTTCTCCTAAGATCTATAGGCTTGTCAAAATTCCCTCCATCCCCAACCAAAGGTAATGTTCCATACAGCTGCCCCAGGCTGGAAAATAATTTCTTACCAATCTAATAGTTATACACAGATTGTGCCATTCCAGTGACAGTGCAGATTACAGCAAGAGTTCTCCTCTAATTGGGTTGATAATAATAGGATTTTATACCTAAAATACATCAGAGCTTTCTAAGATTAAAATACACACATCTTTACCATTCCAGCCTTTAGAGGAAATAACCACATTGTAAGAGCACGTATCATAAATGGACACGTCAGGCCTCACAAGTGCTAGACAGGAATCATAAATGCTTGTTCCATGTGACGTCTTCTGCTAACCTGAAGCTTTCAGTTTATTTCGTTTGGCAAACCATTCATCACTTTTATCTGCTGCCATTGCCTATAGAAACAGAAATGGAGTATATATTTATTCTAAGTCCATAGAACAAAACATGGGAGTTCACTTTGTATCTCATTGCATTGTCTATAATCAAGACATTAACAACTGAAAAATGTTCATTCGGTATAGAGTGTTATGTTTAATTTGACAGAGGATGTGGATGAGTGCTGAGCAATTCCTTGTGGATTCTCACTTTGTAAAGCTCCTGCAGTGAGGACCACCCACACCAGGCTGTGGGGTCTTTGGGAGAACAGGAAGTGCTGACACTCTTAGTACCTGGGTAGGCTCTCAGGAATCTTTAGTGTTCGTGAGACTCAGTCTAATAATAAGACCAAGTATGAAAAGCTATTCTAACGGTTTATCTATTGAGCCTGGGACAGTTTCCCTTTTTGTATGCCTGCTCCCAAGCCATTCCACTGATGTTGGTATTGTTTGGTTAGCTTTGGTCCACCTAATTAAAAAGGAAGCCATGTTGTTAACAACATGTTTTGGTTCCACCAGAGTCCTTTTATCCTATTACTCTATCAGGTTGAGGTCAGGGGCTTGCAGAGGCTTAGAACCTCAGTCTCTTAAAACTTCCCTTCCAACACAACCAAGCATATGCTCAATAGCTGCTTGGTAAGGAAATACATTCACTTATTCAGTCAAAAGGCAAGTACAAAAATATCTTTAAAAATGTCAGTTTTCATTATGAGCTAGGTATTAAGTTGGGTTTGGGTGTGGTAATAATGATATAATGTGAGGCTTTGAGGAGCATATAGAATAGCTGAAATATGAAAACGACTCTTTTGCATGAAGGTAGGTGTGTGTGTGTGTGTGTGTGTGTGTGTGTGTGTGTGTGTGTGTGTGTGTGTGTGTGT
>NW_017731491.1:1444573-1446866 GCF_001890085.2 Hipposideros armiger | reverse complement strand
AACTTGGGCCAGTGAAGCAACGTCCTCCACAACTAGACTGAAGAACAAAACGACAGCAACTTGTCTGTCCCCCTTCCCCCAATTCCCCAGCACTGTTCCCATCCCTCCAGTTCCCCAATAAAAATTCTTTCTAAAAAAAAAAAAAAAGTATTTTAAAAAATCAAAGATATGTAACACAACAAACAGAAAAAGCCCCACAGAGATGCAGAAATTTCTTTCTTTTAGGAGCTATAAAAAGTGAGGGAAACAACAAACTCTGGTATGGAGAACCCAAGAAAGCTTCTGTACTTTTGAAGGATGAATTGAGTAAGAGGGAAGGAAAAAACCCTCAGTTAGAGGCAAGAAGATAAATCTTACTAATATAAACAATTCACTGGGACTGGAATGGGGGAGAATAAAGGAGAGAGGCCCACAGAAGGTCAGAGAGCAGGAAAGGGCCAGACATGTTACATGCCCTGTCAGAGTTTGGAATGTATCTCGGAGGCAAGAGAGAGCTATCAGAAGATTAAACCGTTTTTGAAGTGACTGGATTTGTGCTTTAGAAAGCTAATACCGGCAGCAGGGCTTGACTGGAAGGAAGGAGGAGGCTTCTACAGTATTATAGGTGATAATGAGGGCCTTTTCAGAAGTAGGCTGGAGATTTCTGGGGTAGAACTCGTAGCTCTTGGTAACTAATAGATAACAGAACTTAGGGGTGAGGGGTGACCGGTTAGCTCAGTTGGTTACAGTGTGGTGCTAATAACACCAAGGTTGCCAGTGCTAATAACACCAAGGTTGCTGGTTCGATCCCCACATGGGCCGCTGTGAGCTGCACCCTCCTTAAAAAAAAATAAAGAATTTAAGGGTGAGGAGAAACAATATTCCAAAATGGCTGTTTGTAAATATAAAACAATTCTCAACTAAAAAGAATATTAAATGATAAGAAAAATAAAGCTCTAAGGATTCTAGCTTAAACAATTGTGATACAGTGCTGCTCAGGGGAGGGAGCAAAGAATAGAGGAGGAAAAAACCTGGCTGTGAAGCCTGAAAGACCTCTGTTCAATCCCTTGCCCTGCCACTTACTGAATGTATAATATTGGGTGACTTAATCTATTTGAGCCTCAGTTTCCTCATCTGAAAGGGGAATGCTATTAACTTTGCAGACTGTAGAAAGAATTAGGGGAAAAAAAATATATATATATATATATCTCACTTAAGAACATGTCGGGCCAGCTGAGTGGCTCAGTTGGTTAAGAGCTTGCTCAAGAGTTTGAGCTCTGAGCAACAGCGGTTCGAGTCTCTGCCTGAGCTGGGCAGCCACTGAGCTGCCAACAGGTGGCAGGATGGCTCAGCTAAAAAAAAAACAAAACAAAAAAAACATGTCATACGTCAAAAACATAGGAGAGGCTTAATGAATAGAAACTTTTATTTTAATATTATTAAAAGAAGACTAGATGTGGTTAAGATAAATTAAGTTATAGACATGCTGAGTTTGAAATGTTCATGGTTTATCCAAGTGAAGAGGTTTCATTGGCTATAACACTAAGCTGGACACACACACACAAAAACACTAAACATAAAAAGTAAAGTTTACAAATTAGACTTAAAATTTCTGCTCTTCAAAAGACTTTATTAAGAAAATAAATAAGTACATCATAGACTGGGAAAAATACTTGCGTTTGCAGATATCTAACAAATGATTTCTATCTAGAACTCAAACAAATCAACAAGAAAAAGATAATTAAAATTTTTTTAAATGGATTTGGATGGGCCTTAAGAAATATGCAAATGTTCAAATAAGAGAAGGGACATTCCAAGACAATAAAATAATGTGAGCAAAGACATACAGAGTAAAAATAAATTCATATTTGGTGATTAAAGAACAGGCTCGAATGGCAAAAATGTAAAATAGATGAGAGGTGTATCTTCCCACTAGTTTTGTCATGAAACTCAATGGAT
This sequence comes from Hipposideros armiger, assembly GCF_001890085.2. Lineage (NCBI taxonomy): Eukaryota > Metazoa > Chordata > Mammalia > Chiroptera > Hipposideridae > Hipposideros > Hipposideros armiger. The sequence continues at coordinate 1,444,928 of NW_017731491.1, read as the reverse complement.
CATATATAAATTGTTCTGTATTGATATAGTCCAATCATATTAAAGCTAATTAAAAATATGTATGGCAAACTAACTGTATAAAACCATTTTTAGAGGATCAGGGAAACTTTAATAAGAATTGGATTCTAGGGCTGGCCGAGTGGCAGGTTGGTTAAGAGCTGGCTTGGGACGCCAGAGGGCCCCATTTCAGATCCCACATATGAGGGCCAGTGACACTGCCCTCTACAGCTAAGATGCTGAACAACGGCTCAACCTGGAGTGGGCTGCTGTGAGTCGCCTGTGACGGCGTAGGCTGCAGCCCCTGCTGCAGTGGGTTGCCATGGGCTACCGTGTGTAGCCAGCAGCCAGCGTGAGC
>NW_017731491.1:1394308-1444478 GCF_001890085.2 Hipposideros armiger | reverse complement strand
AACAAAAGGACAGCAACTTGTCTGTTCCCCTTCCCCCAACTCCCCAATAAAAATCTTAAAAAAAAAAAAAAGAACTGAATTCTAGTTGACATTAAGGATATATTGTTGATTTTTAAAGTGTAATGATGTCAATTACATGGAGGAAGAGTATATTAAAAAATTCCTTAATTTTTACTTTTTAAAAATCATCTTAAAATGTGTAAAATACTTAAGTATTCTGGGCTGAAATGTGTAAAATACTTATGTATTCAAGGTGTCTGAGATTTGCCTTCGAATATTCTCTAGCAAAAATAAAAAAAAGGTGGGGTGGAAGGAATGATGAAAAATCATAGCACAGAGTTGATGAGTGACAGTCAATAGGGATTTGTTGTACTCTCTGTGCATACTTAGAATTTTTAATCATGAGTATTAAAACTAAATCTAAATCTATATGGAAAGAAATGAACAAAAGATTGGAACATATAATTCACAAAATAAGATAAAGCAAATAGCAAATGAGCATATGAAAAGGTGCTCAACATCATTAGTCATGGGGAAACGCAAATGAAAACCACAATGAGAAACCATTTTACATGTACTAGAATAGCTACAACAACAAAACAAAACACAAATGTTGGTGAGGATGTAGAGTAGCTACAACTCTCACTGTGTATAACATGGCTGACAGGAGTGTCAAAGGGTTCCATCACTTTCGATGACTGTTTATAAAGTAAAAGCCAATTCTACTCCTAGGAATTTACCCAAGAGAAACGAAACATATGTCTACAAGAAAATTTACACAAGAATGTTCATAGCCGTCTTCCTTTATAACAGATAAAAATACGGAAACAACTCTCAAATAGTCACCATTGGAAAAATGGATAAGCAAATTGTTATATTTGTAAAATTGAATAGCACTCAGCAATAAAACAAACAAACAAAAAACCTCTAATGTGTGCAATTACATGGAGGAATCTCAAAAATGTGATGTTGAGTGAAAGAAGCCATTCACAAAAGAATACCTACTGAATGATTCCATTTATACGCGTATGAAGTCCAAGGGCAGACAACTAATGTGACAGAAATCAGAACAGTAGTTGCCTCTGGACGGTGGGGGTGGGAACTAACTGGATGGAAATCGACACGAGAGATCTTTCTACAATGATGAAAATGCTCTACATTTTGATAGTGGTTATAGAGTATATATAACAGTCAAAACTCATCAAATTGAACACTGAATTTCTGTACATTTAAATTCTATGTATATTTTACTTCAGTAACTACAACAAAAAATACTTGTTTGGAGCTCAGGGAGATGTAGGAACTAGAAATTAGGAAATCAGAGAATGGATGATGGTTGAAGCTCAGCGGAAAGGTAACCAGAGTAGTATGCAGCCTCTATAAGAAATGAGAATAGGACCGGCCGAGTGGCACGTTGGTTAAGAACTGGCTTGGGACGCCAGAGGGCCCCGGTTCTGATCCCACATGTGAGGGCCAGTGACACTGCCCTCTACAGCTAAGATGCTGAACAACAGCTCAACCTGGAGCTGGGCTGCCGTGAGTCGCCAGCGATGGCATAGGCTGCATCTCCTGCTGCAGTGGGCTGCCTTAAGCTACCGTGTGTGGACGGCAGCCAGCGTGAGTGCCTGGCAGCCGGTGTGAGCTGCCAAGAGCCACCGTGAGCGGCCGTCCAGAGGCCGGCGAGCGACTGCCTCACCCGGGAAGAGTGCAATGATAATACCAACGTGGGCCAGTGAAGCGACATCCTCCACAACTAGACTGAAGAACAAAAGGACAGCAACTTGTCTGTTCCCCTTCCCCGGATTCCCCAGCGCTATTCCCATCCCCGCAATTCCCCAATAAAAAATAAAAAAAATCTAAAAAAAAAAAGAAATGAGAATAAAAGGCAGCCAAAGTGGGACTGTGGATAAAATCACTTTGGGATCAGACACACAGAGTGTGTGATAGAGGAGAAGCTGCCAAAGAGATGTGACGCAAGCAGGATCTCTAACACCAAAGGAGAAGAGAGCGGAAAAGAGAGGAAGGAGTTGGCCAGTGATATGAGACAGCAAGAAGGAAAGAGTCTAGCACATGTGCCAGCTGAGAGGTTGCCTGAGATTCTGTTTTCCTTTATGGTAAAATTTATAAACACTATATTTTCTACACATTTCCTACTTTAATGAACATTAATTGAGTGAGTGTGCGTTATTATGTCAGCAGTTTGGCAAGCTCTATAAAGCACACAATGATCCTATCAGGTAGATAATCTTATTTTCTCAAATTTCTGGATAAGAAAATGAAGTTAAGAGACCTTAAGTAAATTGCTTAAGGTCAGTCACATAGATATAAAACGACAGATGTGGGATAGATTTGATTCATTCCTTTAATCATCACCAGAGTATTCACTGAGTGCCTACTGCATACCAGATATATGCCAGAAACTGGGGTACAACAATGAACAGGTGTTTGGATGTTGCTGAAAGATTGAGTTTGATGGGGATAGAAAAGTAGTTTCTGAGTTTGGCAATACGGAGGTCACTGACGAAGTTAAAATGAACATGTCACTGAGTGACAGGAAGCAGTGCAGAAGAGACTGAAGTGTGAATGAGAAGTAAGAGGTAGGAACAGTGTGTAGGCAGATTGTTAAAAAAGAAATCTGGAGAAGGGTAAATATGGGGTAAATAAAAGGTTTTTCAAAGCTGGAAGATACTGGAGCTTGTTTGCTATTGAGAACAAGTCACTAGACAGGAAGAAAATGATGCTCTAGAATGGAGAACAGATGACCGAAAGAGCTGAGTAAGTGAGAGGGGATGGGACCCAGGCACTCCACTCCCAGAGCAGAATAATGACGCGCACAGCAGCGGTGGTTCCTCAAGGCAGCCTGAGGTAGTGAGAGGCGCAAATGCTGTGCCCGGATAAGAGCCATATAGGTGGCAATGAAGACACAAGTCCCTGGCTCAAAACGCACCTCGACAGCAAAAGGACGTGGTTCTAATAGTAAGACCTGGTCCCTGTTGCTGTGGCCCTTCCGCATTCACACGTAACACCCCCCCCCTCCTTGGGCCCATGGTGATAGAAATTTAGAAACAAGACTCACGTCATCCAACAATTTGCTTCCCTTTGGATCCATCTTAGAAAGCTCTCGAAATGCTTCATCCCCCACAAAGCAAATTTCATGTCCATCCTACGCCAATAAAGACAAGAGAAATTTAGCAAAAAGACACCTCAGAGGAAACCCGTGGTGCAGCCTGTCCCTTCCTGAGTCATACTTACAGGGTCGGCCAGAATGACCACTTGGACTGTCGCTTTCCCTGGCGTATCCAGGCTCACCAGGGGAGTCAGAATCTTCTGGTTCTTCCTTTTCATCACATCTTCTAAGTCTGGCAACTTGAGGAAAACAAAAATGAAAAGTGGGCCATGTACCACTCTTATGCCGTGGTCCTCATCAGCCCTCGAGGAGTATCGGATCAACCAGAAAGAACCCAGACATCATTTGTTTGATTTTATTATCTCAGTTGCCCTTGAGACAACTGTTGAACTTGATACCAAAGTCATATTCAGAATGAAGAAGGGAGGCCCAAGGTTCTTAGCGGTCGCACTAGGTAGTCACAGAGCTTATACAATAGATCTGGTACCAAACATTACCTCTTTTTTGGGGCAAGAAAAGGCAATTCTTCCAAAAGCTGCTGCATGATCAACTGCACCCTTGATGCCCTGCAGTTCCAGCTTACACTGAAAAGAAATAAGGAAGTGGGTTTATTTTTTGGAACAGGTTATGTGGTAAAAACAAAATTCAAAGAGTACTAAAGGAATAAAGTAAAAACGAAGTTGTCCTCCTGCTCTACCCCCAGGGGCAACCAGTCAGCAGTTTCCTGTGTACCCTTCTAGACACGTAGCATGCACATATCTTTTTTACCCAAATGGTAGCACAATTTACAAATTCTGTGTCTTGTTTAACTTCAATTAATGTTACCATATCAGCATGTAAAGACTCACCGCATTATTTTTGATAGCTACATAGTAATCCATTCTACAGATGAACTAGAAATGATTGAACTATTCCTCTAATCCTTAGATTATTTCTTATATTTTACTATTCCAAACAATGCTGCAACAGATAACCTTGTACACCATTCTTTGTGAACATGTATGATGAGTATATCTATAAAATAAAGTCCTGGGAATAGACCTGCTGGGTCAAAATGCAAGGACTAAAATCATGCTCAAATGCCAGGTTAGTTAAAAAAAGAAAAAGGTGAAGATACAGGATCATTACAGCATTAAATCTTATCTATGTCTCTTCTGACTCAGCAATTCCACTTCTGAAAGGATATATCCTCAAATCTAAACAAAGGTAACATCTGAGTGGTGAGGTTATCAGCAATTTTTATTTTTGCCTTTGTTTATCTGTGTAAATATTGAATCAGTGTGCAGAAACTATGGAGATAACCTTCATATTAACCTCATTTACAAGCCGAACTCAAAGTAACAGATTATTTCTCTCCAAGATAACTCACCTGGTTATCAGCATAGCCCAGCAAAGCCCTTTGCTTCTCTTCATCTTTTTCGTAAATTTTCATTCCCAGGAGATTAGACCAGTAGTCCAAGGACTTCTGAAGATCAGATACTGCTAGAGTTACTTTTAATACAGGATCTGTAGGGTAATAAAACAGCAGGAATGGATAGGTCAGTGCAATGGAATAGAACAGAAAGACCAAAACAGACTCAAGTATAGTCAAGAATTTAGTTTATGATAAGAAAGGGATATTAAGTCAGTACGAAAGAACACATTGTTTAATAAATGTCACTAAGATAACTGGGGTCTCACTTGGTGAGAAAAAGTTACACCTTTAAGCTAAATGGCAAAACACATTCCTGATGGATTAAAGGATTAGGTCTAAAGTATGAAACCATAAAACTACTTGAAACAGGTGATTATACAATTTTGGGGTGGAGATTTTTTTTTTTTAACCTGACAAATGATACAAAAACCATGAGTAAAAATTGTTAGGTTAATTACATGAAATGGAAAACTCCTAGACAACAAAAAACAAAAAAAGAATTACAATAAAAATTAAAGAGTAAACAACAAAGTAAGAAACATTTTTTGCAACATAAATGACACAAAGTCCTTAATATTTAAATCACTTTTAAACATTAATAGGAAAAAGATGAACATTCTAGAAAAACAGGCAAAAGGCACAGAGCAGGAATATACAAAAGAAAAACTGGAATGTTCAATGCACACATGAAAAACATTCAACCTCACAAATAATCAAATAAAACATTTTGTTATCTAATTGGCAAGTAATTTACAAAGTTCACAGTGCTGACTGTGATAGTGCAGGGGGAAATCACAATCATATAATATTAACACTGGTAGAGTGTAAATTAGTTCATTTTTTGGCAACAATTTGACAGAATATATCAAAAGCCTAGAAAATGCACACTGCTTTTGAAAGAGCAATCCCATTTTCAGCAATTAAAGAAGTAATTGTGGATGTATGAAGGGCTTTCTTCACAGACATTCATCACAGCGTTGCTTATAACAATGAAACATTGGCGACAACATAAATATCCAACAACAGAGAATTGTTTATCTTCCTACGATGTAACACAATGGAATCTGAAAAAATGTATATATATTGGAAAGATATACTTGATAATGTTAACAATGGTTATCTCTAGATATACGGGTACTGTTTTCTTTTTCTTTCTTTTTTGGCTTAACTGTCTAGGTAAAAAAACGATTTTTTGTAAAAATAAAAGTTATATGAAAACACTTAACATTGTTGGAAACTTTTACATTGTAAAGTGACTTTCTGAAGAGCTGTTCCAAGTCTACATGTAACTATGATAAATTCGATACATTTTTCTTCCATTTCTAGCAATACTATGCCTAAGGTAAGGCGTTTCTCACAGGTTCGTTCCTCTATCTGACAGACTGTTTTAGCTTTCCCTGTTCATTGAGAGATCAACAAATCCCAGCTGACTTGGAAAGCATGCAGGGGCAGGAATGATAACAAGTGGATGGAGCTACACATAAGTGAGTGAGTCAAAGGAAGGATGGACACCAGCTAGACCGACAGACTTGAATATATTACCAATCGGAAATTCATGCCTCTATGTATTATCATTCCGAAGGACAAAAACGTCTTAGGATTTTGGGGCTCTCCATTTATACCAACATAAGGAAAAAAATGTACAGTAGAATTAGTGGCAGGAGTTAACTTTTTAAAAGATTTTTTATTGGGGAATAGGGGGAGGGGAACAGCACTGGGGAAGGGGAACAGACAAGTTGCTGTCCTTTTGTATGTTGCTTCACTGGCCCATGTTGGTATTGTGATCATTGTGCTCTTCCCGGCTGAGGCAGATTGGTCGCCGGCCACTGGACGGCTGGCTGCTCACACCGGCTGCCGGCCACTCACGGTAGCTTACGGCAGCCCACTGCAGCCCCACTGCAGCCGTCGCTGGCAACTCATGGAAACCCAGCTCCAGGTTGAGCTGTTGGTCACCATCTTAGCTGTAGAGGATGCAGCGTCACTGGCCCATATGGAATCCGAACCAGGACCCTGCTGCTCAGAGCTTGCGCTCCCAAGCCAACTCTTAACGAGCCACTTGGCCGGCCCAGGAGTTAAGTTTTAAAGTTAGTATACAAATCCACAGTCATCTATCAATAAAAGTCATCATAAAAATCCCTTAATTCACTAGTGAAATACAGAAGTACTATCTCTCAGTAAGTCTCACAGCGCCAGTCTGACCTCCCACACTGGAACAAATCGCTCTTTCTTTTGCTGATCTCCGGATGAAAAGCAAGTAGCATTCACCATAGCAATCAGTGTGAGGGGCACCTGGGACTCGAGGTAGACCCGTGGAGGAAAGAGAAACCCGCCTCCCATCTCGGGTCCACGTAGGGGCACGTACTCCCTGAGTGAAATGGCAAGCAGAATTGCCCTTGCTATTTACCAGTATTATTTTCTTTCTTTTGGCAGAGCAGGTATCAGAATTTGCAGGAATTAAATACACATAACGTGTATCAGGAGGCTGCCTCTGCTGTAAACGAAACATGTTGTGCAGCTTTTTTGCTGCTCCCTGGGGCAGTCAGTGTAGCGGACCTCTCCGTTCCACCCCTCCCTCCCTCACTGAGCATCAGCACTATAGTTTGGGAAACTGACCAAGGATGGAGGGACGGGACTAACTGGTGTGAGGTTAATCCTATTTCTCTTGCCAGTGACTGGCGAAGGAGCAGGCATGTGAAATCAAAACTGACCAGGAAGTTTGCTGGAAGATTCCAGCAAAGTTTTGCTCTGCTCTTAAACAAGAGCAGCAGGAAGTTGGTCTCCCTCTCCTACCAGAAGAGAATGTGCAAGCATGCAGTCCCCACTGCTACTGGCAGTCACCCTACAACCATGAGGGAAACCAGCTCTAGAAGTGAACTCATAGGACAAGAGAATGGAGAGAGAGAGAAAATAGGGGTTCTGGACGCCATTGCTGAGCTGCTGAATCAACATACCCTGAAATCTTTCCTACCTACAGAATACCTGCCCTGTGAGCTAAAAACTTGCTGTATTGCTCAAGCTAGTTTGAATTGGGTTTCCTGTTATTTGTAACTGAAAGTATCCTAAATAGCTACATTACCAGTAGAACAGAACCAATCTCGATCCCCTTTAAAGTTCTAATACGAGAATATAATTTCTCAGAAAACACATAACAACACTGGCTTAGGAAAGACATGTTATGCCAGTATAGAAAGACTCCACAGGAGAAAGAAATCCAGTTCCATCTCACCTTCCATCAGAGATGCCTTTAGAAAGAGGGCTTTTATTAGTATAATTACCTGACTGAGGTGGGCTGCGATTCTGCAGATAGAACTTATATCCTCCCGGAGCCTCGGTTTCAAAAATGCCTTCTGCAACTTCACGGAGTGGCCACTCTAGCTTCCTGGCATTGCTGACAGCCTGGCTGGAAGCGAGTGTTATACCCTGTGACAAACAACATCATCATCCAAGTGTGTAATCACAACAGACCTTTTATGGAACAAGATAATGAAGCAAATCCCGTTGCCTTTACATCATATCACCTAAGATTTCACTGGCACTTAAAATTTTCATCGAGTGGCCAGCCAAGTGGCTCAGTTGGTTAAGAGCACGAGCTCTGAGCAACAGGGTCACCGGTTCAATTACCACATGGGCCAGTAATGCTGTGCTCCAAGCTGAGCTGCCAACAGGTGGCAGGATGGCTCAGCTGGTGAGAGCACGTGGTTCGACTCCCGCATGGGATGGTGGGCTATGACCCCACCCGCAACTAAGATTGAACACGGCACTTTGAATTGAGTGGCCTGAGAGCTGCCGATGGGAGGCAGGATAGTGACTGGGTTTGCAGCTGAGCTGGTTGTGCCCTCCACAACTAAGATTGAAGGACAACAACTTGGCTGTTCCCCTCCCCCCAAAAAAAATTTTTTTGTCTAGTGTTTTTTTGGAAAGGAATCACATAAAATTTTTATTTTATAGACTTTATATAATGTGCTTTGAAAGCTTTAGGAAGTCCTGGACAGTCAGGTAAATTTGGGCTATAATTGGAAATGTTTTCATAATGGAAACTACATATTTTTTCAAGCTAGATCAAAAAAATATTAAGATCTAAATAACAAGACTGATATTACTTCCAGTGGAATTATAACTTTAGGGAAATCTTTCTTTGAGTTCTTGCTGATCCATTTATAAGTAAATACATGAGCGAATGTAGAGGTTTGTCCTTCCTTTATAACAATGTAACCAGGAAACAATAGCTTGTTAAAATACAGAGAGTGTGTTTACTTCCTGGAAACATTATGATGCTTTGTCAGAAAATACACCTTTCACATTCTAATAGAAATAACAAGTAAAATAAACTACAAAAAAAATTAAAATAAATGAAAAATAAACCCTTCAACAAACTCAGGCATTTTAATTTGGTGAAACTATCAGAAATATTGGTCTCTATCATCTGTAATTGGCACATTTCAATTGGCCACTTTGACATCCTGTGCACACAAAGGTGTGCACCTCAGTATTGCTAATTAGAGGATACCAAGGGCCCACTCAGATATATAATGAGATCATTTTGGGCTATTTTCTTTTTAGCTGAGCCATCCTGTCACCTGTTGGCAGCTCAGTGACAGCTCAGCTTGGGCGCAGCACACTGGCCCTTGTGGGAATCGAACTGGCGACCCTGTTGCTCAGAGCTCACGCTCTTAACCAAACCAAGTTACTCGGCCGGCCCTACTTCGGTACAAATTGAGTGTTATAATTTTAACACAGTTTCTTCCTTTCTTAAAATGTGTATGCACCTTTTTGGCACTCTCTGTATATATGGGAGTTCTGTTTAACCTGTTTTTCTTTTTGTTCCATGAACTGAAAAGCATCGAAGGTACCTTTCATCAGGGATATTATACTACCAAAGTCTCTCAGGAAGACCCATGGTGGAGCAGTTAAGTTGTTCTCCACCTATCTGACCTCTAGCCTCTGCAGTACCACCAATCAACATTTGACTTGAGCCAATTAAATGCTGATGGCAGCAAAATGGTTTGGCTCTTTTTTCTCCCTGATTTAAATTTGGAAAGTAAAGAAAAGGGAAGGAGAAACACAAACTCTCACATACATTCAATCACCAAACCATACCAACTCTACCTCCTAAACATCTCTCATATCCATTCACTTCTATCTCCCATAACTACCATGTTACTGAAGGAGCTGCTGGTCACTTACTGTACTATCCTGTGAGTGCGTTTCCTCACTTCCTGTCTTACTCCCTCCCAATCCAATCTCCATGCTCTAAACAGGTGGATTCTTGCACACAAATACCATGCCATTCCTCTGCTTAATAATGGCTTCACTCTGCTTCTAGAATAAAGTCTAAGCATCTGAATATGATGTGGCCCCAGCTTACTTCTCCAGCCTCAACTCTACCCACTCCCTTCTTCACGCACTAAGCTCCAGCTGGACTGTGCTATCACAGTTCTAAGTGCCATGGTCCCTCCCATCTCCGGGCCTGTGACCATGCTGAAGATTCTCCTCTCACCCTCCACCCAACCTTACTCCCCTGGCTCAGATGTCACTTCTGGGAAGCTTTCCCTGAACTCTTAGCTCTCCGGGAATAGGCTGGGAATTCCTCCCAGGTGTTCCCACATCCCTCTGTCCTTATCCCAATCTTAGCACTTATCACATTGTATTCTTGTATATTTATTTGTTCCCCCACCAGACAGGGAGCTCCTAGGCCAGAGAGCATGCTTTACTCTTTATTCTATCCCCAGAACCTAACAATGTATGTGGCATATAGTAATTCACAATTAGTATCTGTTAAATGAATAAATTAGTGAGAGACATGAAAAGAAAGAAAAACAAATATATGAATATGTGAAATCTGAATAGCCCTTTCCATTTACAAAATGCTTTTATAGATATTTGATCCTCATAAAAACTTGCATCTAGGTATTATTTTAACATGAGTTAACAGGAATAGTGAGATCAAATGACCAAAATCACATCTAGCATGAGGTAGATTTGCTAAGTAGATTCTGGGCAAAAATTAGTTACTCCTATCTTGCTATGTACTTGGTCCCAGTGACAGTCTATCTAGCACATAGTAACTGCTCAGTAAATGGTTGGTGCTATTACTATAATAAGTGCATAACTTATTGAGTGCGTGAATGAATGAATACGTTCTTCTTTTTATCCTTAAAAATCTTCTCAGATTTTTCTCTGACTAGGATTGGCTGTAATAGTCCACTAGAGAGAAAATATTTCTCCATTGGTGATCAGGGCCTGACCAGACCAATATGACTCTGGCACTTTACCTCTCAGTCATTCCCCTAGAGGTGTCTTGTCTCCTTCAAAGCTGTCTCTAAGTCTTGGGGTTGATTCCTAAATATTGGGAGAACACATTTCATTCTGAATCCAGCTCTGAGACAGGCTACCCAAGCATTTTTGTTTTGTTTTAAATAGAAAATATCACAAAACTCATTACTAAACTGCACCCAAAAGCCATCAATTCAGCAGTCATCATCACTGATACCTAAAGCTGTATCAGTGACCTCAATAAAAGGAACAGCCAAAAATCTGCTGGAACAAAATGGTATTTACCATGAAGTCATTGCCAAGCTTGTAGTCTCCGATGCCATAATTGTAAGTCAGCTCTGCAACAAAATGATCATCCTCAGGTCCAAATCCCACCATTGTTTTACTCCATTTCCCATCATAAGGCCTAGAAAAATGAAAGTAAATTAATCCAGTAACCACAAAAAAATTTGCCTTAGGCAGGCCTCCCCCAAAGAACTATTGGGACAGAGAGGTGAGCAGTCCCTTCTGGTCCTCTAAGAACCTATAAGGATGAGATGACATCAGCTGGTGCTAACAGCAGTTGTGCACAGTGCTCATGGGCCCCATCACCAAAGGCTCCAAAGACCATTTGTTTGGCAGTTCCTTAAGGGAAAGATTCCTTTATCTTTTCTTTAAAGTAGGGGACAGAATCCTATAAATGCCGTCCTCCAAGCTGGCCTTAATTTATTTTTTTGCATATCCATCAACAAGCATCCAATCCCCAAGAGGCCTTGAAATTTTCCAGCTTGCCATGACTTCTAAGCTTAAAGAGATACTCGATACATTGAGGAACAGGGGTTATCACTTTGTCAGGGGTGAAATGTCTAACTATTACTTGTTTTGTACACCTGAAACTAAAACAACAAAAACAAACAAAAAACTCGATAAGATGCATTAATCTCCAGGGGTATTAAGAGTCTAAAGGAGATATTAAGAAACAAGGTGTCATACCCATTACAGGCAGCCTTGCAGCCTTCTTCAAATTCTTCATGCCGCAGGATCTGATAAGGGAATTAGAATAAACTGTAAAGTTTTACTACTACTGCACACAGCTTATTTCACAAAAACTGTCAACATTATCATTTATAAGCTGTACTTGTAAAACAAACAAAAGATAATAAGTTTTATATCTTTCCCAGTCTAGAAGTAGTAAAAGTGAGAAAGAACACCTTGACACCAAGCAAAGTTGTAAAATCTATTTAGATTGAGAAGCAATGCTGCGTAGTCACAAAAATATGGCCTTCAGCATTAGTCTGTTTTAGAACTCTGGCTGTTAGTAGTTGTGTAACTCTGAGACAGTTGCTTAGGGTCTGAGTTTCCTAATATTAATTTATTAAAGCATTTGACACAGAACCTGGTACATAGTAGGCTCTCAATGTGTTAGTTTCTATTTTCTTTTTATTCCCACTTCTACTGCTGCAGTTCAAGCTCCCATCACTTCTCTCACAGACTATTTTTTTTTTTTAAGATTTTTATTGGGGAACTGGGGGATGGGAACAGTGCTGGGGAATTGGGGGAAGGGGAACACACAAGTTGCTGTCCTTTTGTTCTTCAGTCTAGTTGTGGAGGACGTTGCTTCACTGGCCCAAGTTGGTAACATCATTGAGCTCTTTCTGGGCGAGGCAGATCAGTCGCTGGCTTCTGGACGGCCGCTCACGCTGGCTGCTGGCTACACACGGTAGCCCATGGCAACCCACTGCCACAGGGGCTGCAGCCTACGCCGTCACAGGCGACTCACAGCAGCCCAGCTCCAGGTTGAGCTGTTGTTCAGCATCTTAGCTGTGGAGGGCAGTGTCACCGGCCCTCATATGTGGGATCCGAACCGGGGCCCTGTGGCATCCCAAGCCAGCTCTTAATCATCGCGCCACTGGGCCGGCCCTCTCACAGACTATTAATACTCATCTTTCTTGACCTCCTTCCTTAATACCACTATGGATGAAAAAGGGGCTCTATAATAAAGTCCAGTGACTGAAAGTAACCTCAGTCACTGGTGATCTGATCATAAATTCCTAACTGGGAAGATGGGTAGCCTTGCCCCAAGCATATCACTTCTTTAGTAAAAGGTTTATCTTTGCCTGTCCATTGTTTCTGTGCATCTAGGTTAACACACATTTGATATGCCTCTTTTTCCAACCCCTCAGAAGCATAATCACCCTCAAGAGAGCACATACTCTTGCTAACTCTCCTTTAATCTAATCCCCATCTCGCTGTCTCCCTCCTTCACGTAATCTTCCTATGTTCCCTCCTTTATTCTAAATGTATGAAAGAAACTGCAAAACTCATTCTTTGGAGCATTTGTGATCTTGCTTCCTGGCAATGTTGTCAGTTTGGTTCAAGTAAACTTATAAAAATTCTCTACAGGTTTGGATGTTTCTTTCGTTGACACCGCCATAAAATTATGTCCCTAAAGCACAGCTCTGATCACATCATTGCCCTGTTCTAAAATGTAAGGGAACTTCCTACTTACTGTGGCATAAAAACCTAAATTCCTTAGCATAGAATTCAAGATATTATCAGAAACAGGCCCAATCTATTTGTCCTGATATCCCATTTCCTCAACTTCAACTAAGTAATCTAAGCTAAAGGCACACAAAAACTAGTGGTGTTTCCCATACATACCTTATCTTTGCATTGACTATTCAGTTTTTCTAGTATACTACTCCCTCCAATCTTGATCTGTGGAAATCCTATTTTTAGAGGTCAACTAAAATGCAAGGTCTTCCTGAATTACTTCTTGACCACCCAGGTTAGAGTTAAATCTCTTCTTCTGTTGTATTTTGATAACAGTAGCTAACATTTATATAATACATATGATGTGTCAAACATCACACATATAATAATGAGTTTAATCTTCACAATAACCCTTTGATCAATGAGGAAACACATTAAGGGAGAGCTTTGTGGTTTTCTACCTCTTATCAAATTTTGACTTCCATTACTGTTAGCTATGTACAAATCCAATTCTCACTCCCACCCCATCCCAGGCCAGAAGCGAACACTGAGGACAGACATACAGGGTCATTTTCATTTTTGTCACTAAAACTCAACACAGTACTATGAAACACACACACAGTATGCTTTTTAAACGACTGACGAATAAAGGCAACTCCCTTTGCACCCGTCTTCTGCACCATCTCTACATTAATTTGCACCCTTGCTTACTTATCAGGAGCTCCCCAATAGCTTCCACCTATTTGTCACCCAGGTGACCCCTGCAGAATCATAGCTACTCAGCGCTGAAGAGAGGCCACTTCTGGGTGTGGAAGAGGAGAATGGGCTCTGACTTCACATTTAGTTCTCTACTGCAGGCAGGAGAGTCGGAGCATTCAACCAAATTGAGCATCCAAAAGAGACCATTCAAACAAATCATCCCTGAGAGAAACAGAGCTCTCAATATGTTATCTAAACCGAAGGGCTCCAAAACCGGAAGAGACTGAGTTATTAGTCATTGGAAGAGTATAATACAACTTTCTGCTTGTTTACTGTCTTTCCCACTAGACTGGAAGCTCCACAAGGGCAGTTACTCAATACATATGTATGAATGTATTTAAATAAATTCATTCCCGTCCTAACCCAACCAGCGACTCGCATCGTCTCTGAAAACCAATCAGGGCTAATGGGGAGTCCGGGGCTAAGGTCCGACACTCAGGTTCTGGCTGAGATCGATGACAAACCCATTTCCCCCTTCCCTCGGCCAGGTGCGGCTCAGCTGCCCGTGCCACCCTCGCGCGCCAGCGCCTCTCGGCCCCATCTGCACCTTCATCCCTAGGACATCACGATAGAAACGTGCCGTCTGGAAGCGGTTTCCCACTTTGAAAACGAAGTGCAGAGCTCGGCGAGTCGCCATGACCAAGCAACACACACCCGTCTCCCGCACAGCGCCGCACCGCCCACAGATGACACATACGGACCGGTGACGTCACTGGTTGTCGCCGGCGCGCTTTCGTGACGCAACCCACGGCGCGGGGGAAGATGGCGGCGCTGGTGAAGCGCGTGGGGTGGCCTGCACGACTCCTGGTGCCGGTGGTCCAGACTTGGGACTTCGATGCGCGGCGCTGGGTCCGAGCGCTGCGGCGGAGCCCGGTGAAAGTGTTTCCATCCGGACAGGTGGTGGATCGGAAGCCCGGTGCTGGGAAGCAGCCCGGGAAGGCGGCGGCTCAGGCCAGTCCCCATGTGCAGCGACCGAAGCAGCCGCTTCAGGTGCCCCCATCTCAGGCGCCCAGCACCTGGGAAGAGTCAGGGCTTCGCTACGATAAAGCTTTACCCGGGGACAAAAGGCTCAGGTGATGTGTTCCTGACATTTGTCGGGTATTCCCATTTCTCTTCCCGCCTCACAGCGGGACCTTAACTTCTTTCCTCCAGTTGGACTACTACTTCCAATACCTCCCGCTGGTTATTATGCACGGAGGACAGAATTAGTATCTTCCCCAGAATCGGTTTGCGTCTGTCTCTGAAGCTCTTTATGTCTGTTAGAACTAGGTGCCTCCGTTACAAGAATGTTGATAATTACTCGTCTTTGTGTTTCCATCCACAGCAGTGTAATGACAATAGTTAAGTCCCGGCCATTTCGGGAAAAGCAAGGGAAGATCCTGCTGGAAGGTCGCAGGCTGATTGCAGATGCTCTCAAAGCTGGCGCTGTGCCCAAAGTGTTCTTCTTTAGTCGTCTGGAATACATAAAGGAGCTGCCCCTTGATAAGCTGAAAGGTGTCAGCCTCATTAAGGTGAAATTTGAGGATATCAAGGATTGGTCCGACCTAGTAACACCACAAGGAATAATGGGTCAGTGGTTTTACAGTGTCACTAGAAGTAGAGACCTCGAGTTATTTGTTTGTACTTGTGTTAGGCCAACAAATTTTATTTAAACCAAATTCAAAATGTTATTGCTTTCTAAACGTTTTCTAGACACCCAGAAAAATAAAGTTCTCAAATCTGTGCACGTTATGTAGTATTTTTAGTGGAAACAAGCCAGGTTTTGGTCATTTGTATTATGGCTCTATAGTCTCTAGGAATAACCACTGTTCCTCAGACCTTATGTTTTTAGGTCATTTCTTCAACCTTTAATGTTTAACTAAAAATTAAGAAAATGTTTACCAAAATGTTAGCCCTCCATTTCCAAAACCTATGCTAGTGTGGTGATAAACATTATGACTCTTATTCTAGAAGCAGGTCTCAGCAGTAAGCTAAAATTTATTGCCCTGTTTAGCCATTGAACAGGAAACCTTGTCTTCATTTGGTTGAATCTAACTTAAGGTTTTATGTAACAGTGATGTCGATTACCACTTAGAAAGGTTTTTCTAACTATGGAAAGACTAAATTCTTTATACCTTTTTGACATTGGAGTTACAATTAAGATCTGAGAATTGAATGGCAGTTAAGTATAGAGGTTTCCCTTGGATGGTAAGGGACAGTTGGGGTGGGGTGGGGGGAGTGGAGGGTTATTTTCAAGTTTTAATGTTTAGGCCAGGGCCTCTCATACCAGTTATCCATTTGTATTTCCTGTAATGAGCTCACAGTGCAGCTACTAGTTGGGAGAGAAAATTCTGGGGACCATCTCTTGTTTCTGTAACTCAGCAAGTGACAGAGATCTGTGCACCTGTGCTCAGAACTCACCCTAGGGTGGGGACATGGACTACTGAAGTTTTCCACTCATTCTAAGTAACTATTCTCATTAGCTACACCTCTCTAATCCCTGCTCCATGCTACAGCTATCATTCGTTTTCATCATACTTGCCACTTTGGGCATATGTGCTAACATTGGCCAGCCCACCCTGCACTTCTGTAGCCCCTTTATCATGACTGCTTTCATCATTTCATGGCTTTTAAATATATTATTTAGCTTATCTTTATGTTTTATTTCAGATTTGAGTAGGGGGAAGGGGGTAAAAAGAAAGAAAGATAAGATCTAGCACTGCCTGTCAGACTTCAGGCACATCTCTAAATGTAATCCAGTAATGTAAGTGGGGCCTCTGTCATCACTGCAGCTGTAAAAGTTAAAGGACTTCAAGGTTTCCTGCCCCACTGAATGCTCTTAAATGTGACTCTTAAATGTGGTTATCTGTGACTCTTAAATGCAGGCTCTTTTGACAGCACACAGGTGCCTGATACTATTCCACTGCCTTCATTGATAGACTAGGTACAGGTAGTTATGTGTTCTTGTGCATAAACTGGAATAGCAGTTTGGCAGTGTCTGTTAACATTAAGAGGGCTTTCACTCTATCCATTTCCCTGGGGAAATATTTGGACATATGCACAGAGTCATACAGGGATGTTTATTGCAGGGTTGTTTATAATAGGGAAAATTGAAAATAATCTAAATATCAGTTAGTTGGGGAAGAGCTAAATAAATGTGGTATGTTCACATTACAAAATAACATGCAGAGGTTAAAAGAATAAGGTAGCTCCTAATGTATTGACATGGTAGGTTCTCCAAGATATGTTATAGAGTTAAATAAGTAGATTACAGAATAATAGAGTATGACTTTTTTTTTTTAGAGTATGACTTTTTTATGTAAAAGAAAAAAAGCACCTGTATATAGGTGGATGTATATATGTAGGTAGATGCATAGAATAAGTTCTGAAAGGATACATTCCAAGATTGAAAACAGTTATGCGGGGTGGGGTGTGGGGGGGGGTCATTGATAGTATTTTATGTTTGAATTTTTTTAGTCAGAATGTATTCATGTATTATGTAATTAAGAATACAGAAAGTGATAAATAAATGAGAAGTCAAATTATTCCCCATGTCCCTATCAGACACGTGAACCACTTGTTTTGTTTCCTCAGGGATTTTTGCCAAACCTGACCATGTTAAGATGGCATACCCAGAGACTCAGCTTCACCACTCACTGCCCTTATTATTGATTTGTGACAATCTCCGTGACCCTGGGAACCTGGGGACAATTCTGAGATCTGCTGCTGGGGCGGGCTGCAGCAAAGTATTACTCACCAAAGGTAAGAGCGTATGTGACTGGGTGGATTGGGCCATTTGTAAGGGAGCTGGCTGTATGGGCAGACACGTGGATTTAAATCTTCGATTTGCCCTTTACTCACTGTATGTCTGTGAACAATATTCTAAGTGTCAGTTTCCTCATCTGTAAAGTCGATATAATAATAGAATCTACCCAGTAGGGCTGTTTTAAGGATTAAGTGATATTATGCACATAAACTACTTAGCACCGTGCCTGGCACACGGTAATTCAGTAAATGTGGATTAGCTTTTAAAATTATTTTGACACCTGCTAGGTTATTAAAGAAAGAACTTAAAAAAACCATCAGGGTAAGAAATAGATGCCTGTTGGTTCCAAGTCCTTTATTTAGTGATCTTGAGTTCCCAAGTTGTTGGGCATGTGAGACCTTTGTAACTCTTGACATTTTGAATCCTGTGAAAGGAATGCTGTCAACAGTATGATTATGAAACTGTAATACTTTTCCCTTAGCCCCACGCGTCAAACGCCCCCCACACAAATGAGCCTCGTTACATCTCTTTTCTGTCTCCTCTCAGCAGAAGTGGGGATTAGTAGGCTTAGTTCTGAACAGACTTGCCTAACAGTTGGAACATGCCTAAAATGCTTATTACAACTTGGAGAGGCTCATTCATCAGAAACACTCAAGCCACCGTTCAATGTAAACGAATAGTGGCACCCATTGCTGAGACTTGCCTCAATTGCTCCTTTTAACTCTTCCCTCAGTCCCACCTTGTTGGAGTGCATTTCTCTGCCAGCGTGAAGGTGTTGGACTCCCATCACGAGTACCTGCTGACCCGCCCCATGGTTGAGAGCTCTGAGAGCAGGCGTGGCTTTGGACATGTACCTATATAACCCGGGCAGTGTAGTTTTCACAGTGATGCTGGTGGCTTGTGTATAAGAGGTAGGGAAAGAGTAGGGAACACCTGGTGTGGTGTCCAGTATCTAGGACGTAAGGATGAGGGGGACATTTCATCGTAACCTGTATTCCCCACAAGTTAGAGGGGTCACACTAGATGGCTCTCCTCATGAGTCTAGGCTGCTTTTAAAAATAACTTGTCATGAGGAGATGGTAGATGTGGTGCCCTCTGCCTGCTGTTTCTCCCAGCCTGTAGTCCGGGGAAAGGCCTGGAAGTGGGTGGGATTAGCACATGCCTCTGCAGAAAAGAGTAGTTCTTGTTGCCTTCTTACCATGGTGTGAGGGCAGGTGTGTGTGTCAGTGACAAGGCCGTTGCCCTGGTTCTCCCTGGATTACTCTCATTGCCTCCAATCTCATTTCCCCATCTCTAGTGTCTTCCCTGCTCCAATCCAGGTTCAACAGTGAAGCCAAATGGGTCTTTCTAAATCATAAACTAGATTCTGTCACTACTTTAAAATCTCTCAATGGCATTATATTGTCTTCTGGATAAAATCCTCAACTCCTCAGCCCGGCACCCCCAGCTTCCTTTAGGTTGGTCCTTGCCTGCCTCCCGTCTCCTCGCCCATCACACGCCCACCCCTCGGTAGGCCCGATTCACTTTACTTACAGTTCTTGGACTGTACACTCTTCCTGCTTCTATAACTTGGTCCTGTGCCTGGGCCTTTCTCTGACAAGGTCCTCCTATCCGTGAAGATCCAGCCCAGTGCCACGCTCCCTGGGATGTTTTTCCTCAGGGCCCTGCTTTGTACAAGGGTTTGCTGGTAACCCTGCTCATGCTGCTTCTATATCACGAGGTCCTTGAGGCCAGGAACTTGAATGCCCTTGGCGTCTCCCGTACAGCGTCTGGCACATGTATGGTCAGTGTTGACGGGATGAGTAGAATCTGTGTTAAGCACTGGCAGGACTTCCTCCCACAGTCCCCTAGCTGGACACTGCCATAGGGAAGGCGGAGGTGCCAGCTATCAGGATGGCTACAACAGGACTTTTTTTTTTTTTTTTTGGCTTGATCTTCTGATCCAGAACTAATCTGATGTACTCCCGAGTCCCCTCACCTAGGAAGGTTTGCAGTGTTAACTGGATCCTGTCTTTTATTCTCTAGGCTGTGTGGATGCCTGGGAGCCCAAGGTGCTGCGGGCAGGTATGGGTGCGCATTTCCAGGTGCCCATCATCAACAATCTGGACTGGGAAGCAGTGCCCAACTACTTGCCCACCGATACCCGGGTCTACGTGGCGGACAACTGTGGCCTTTATGCCCAGGCCCAGACATCTAATAAAGCCAGTGACCATGGCTGGGTGTGTGACCGACGGCTCTCAAAGTTTCACAAGTATGAGGAAGAGGAGGAGGAAGATCTAGACACCGGAGCCAGTAAAGGCTGGCTCCCTGAACTTGAGGTCCAGAGTTATGACTTGGATTGGACAGAGGCACCAGCGGCTGTGGTCATAGGAGGGGAGACCCACGGTGTGAGCCTGGAGTCCCTGCAGCTGGCCGAGAGCACGGGGGGCAAGAGGCTGCTGGTCCCTGTCGTGCCTGGTGTGGATAGCCTGAACTCGGCCATGGCCGCCAGCATCCTGCTTTTTGAAGGGAAAAGACAACTGCGGTTGAGGATGGAACACTTGAGCAGGGACAGGAGTTACCACTGAGAGGGACCATGGAAGTTAGTCTTTGGTTTGCCTCCAGCTGCTCCTACATCGCTAGGAGGCTGGCAGAGTTGGTACCTGGCTTTCTAGGCCACATGGAGGAGGTGGCAGGTAGGCACGATGCTGTTGAATGGTTCTTGAAAAAAGAAGATTTTCCACGTACTTCTGTTTATCCTCAAAAACAACAAAGGTCGGAATTCTTCCTGAGCTCTCCCATCCCCCTGACTTTTATATGTATACATAAGAGCTACATGTTCAGTAGCTTGCTGTTGTTTTCAGCTTGGCTATGTCAATCTCTGCTATTATTCAGGCCTTGAACTTAAACAGTCACCGTGTATGTATAGCATGATTTTTTCCCCCTTTCTGGCGAAACAGCTGGTAGAAACAGCTTAATTTCATCAGGTGGTGTTAAACCTTCTTAGCACTTTTGCAGATATCTTTTTGAGGACTCTTCAGAAAAGGAGGGAGCAGATTTAAAATCTTCAGCTTAACCTTGCATCAGGAAAGCCGGACCCTTTTTACTAGCTTCCTGCTGTTCGTCCTACTTCATATATAATATAACTTTTGGTTAAATGTAATAATGACTCGAGTTACTTATTTACATGAATCCCCCTCCTGCGTAAAGGAACAGAACTGCTTAGGCAGATGCCAACATCCCTGGCTGCTGTGTGAACAGAAAGCTCCTTCTAGGCGAGAGGCTGAGGTCCTGAGGATGAGAGCTTGGGCCTGCACCTGCAGTAAGACCCTGCTGTTCTCTCAGCGCCTCCAGGGGACCAGGACAAGTAGATCGTTACCTACCAGGTGCCAGCTGGGCTGTAGCCAGGGACGTGAGGGCAAATGCAGATGGTAATCGCGTTTTAAATCACTGTGGGAAGGGGGTGGGTGGGACTGGAGTGAGGGACCGAGTTCAAGCAGTGCTTTTGCAGCCACAGAGAACGTGCTTGGAGTTGAGGACGACACTAGTAGTGTAGTCACACCATATCCCTTCCGTACCGTGGCTCCTTTACTGATTAGGGTTCCTTGGGAGCCCTTCAAGGGCTCATTCCAAGGAGGCTGAGTGGCCAGCATGCCCAAGAGAAATCATGGCCCCCCTTCCTTCCCCATCGGCTCCCCCAGCTCCTTGGTAAAACTTCCTCTCAAGAGAACCCAAAGATCAAGCATGACCCATGGCCCAAGTGGAAGGGTGGGATTGCTCTGGCATGCTTGAGGGGAGGGGTTTTTGCAGGAACGATCTGATTGGCTGTGTTCTCCAGGCTGACCAGCCAGAGAGGCTGCTCTGGTGCCCCACTGGTCTGGACCTGCCCAGGGCCCCCCACAGATGTCTGATGCAAGCAGCCCACAGATTGTTCTTGAGACTGGCAGCTTTTAGAAAGTAGATGAGCCCACAGCCTCTATACTGTGCTGAGCCCACAAAAGCTGGGGCCTAGCCTGCCAGCTTCACAACCATAATGCAAAATCTAGGAGGCAGCCCAGAGAGTGGGACCACTCGAGTCTATCAACATTTGGTCTCGCAACACCTTGGGAAAACGCTCAAGAATTAAATCACTAAAAGGAAGCTGGAGGCTTTCCAGCATGAAACCAATCTCCTGTAGTTTTTGTCCCTGGCTTTACCATTCCTGCTGATTTTTGTTACAGAATAAAAATCAATGAAAGAACAACAAACCCTGTACCTTGTCCTTGTTCAGAAAAACAAAACAATGCAAAACAGTATACCTGGCAAGTAATTCTAAGCCTATTTTATCATCCTGGGTGTAAGACAGAAAAGAAATTTACATCCCATTCACTTTATAGTCAATGCTTATATGCCATGCCTTATGAGTTCCTTTTGTATTTTTTGTGGGGATTTAACTGAAGGGAGGGCAAATTTCCCTTTAAAATGACTATAGGAGAAGCAAATGGTGAAGTTCTTGTTTGCTGAGTGATATTGGAAAATCTCTATCTTGAATTCTCAATTTGAAGGCCAACATTTGCTCTGTCACCGTTTCCCCAGGAAATAAGGACTGAGCAGTATATAACAAGCAGGCTGAAAGAGCAGCTGTCAGGTTTGCCAAGCTGCCGGCTGCCTTTGTGCTGGGCATGGCTGTAAGGATTTTTGCCACGAGGTGGCAGCCACGCCTCAAAACCACTCCTAACTGAATAGACGGGTGGGGATTTTTCCTGGATTTAAATTGTTGGAAAAGGGTGGAGTCAAAAGTCTCCCTGTACCACAAGCGTTTTGCAAGCCATTTACCCCCAGAGGTGCTGAAGTAGGGGGCTCATTGGGTTGTCACTCATTTAGCAGAATCTAAAGTATAGGAGGTCATTGGACCAAAACGAGAAAATGCACAGAAATGGAAAGTGGCTGCAGAAAAAAAAAAAAAGGCACTTTTCCCTTTGAATGGAGCCCTCTGGGAAAGCAGTTTTGGGCCGTGCTGATGTCCCCACTGCCACAGTGGGAACCCTTGGCTTTGAGCTTCGGGGCAGAGAGAGCTGAAACCTCTTTCCCCAGTGGCAGCTGCTAGCTCCTGGTTAGAATCCGTCATTGAGACCCAGAAGATGAACATATCTCGGGGACCTACCACTTGCCCCAGGGTTAACAGCAACACCAGATGTCACCACCATCCAAGCTGAGCTGCTTTTAGCTCCACTTGTGTCATTCTGCTACCTGAACCACAGAAACAGCACTTCACCCAGGGCTCCATGACTAGTACCGAAAACCACCAGTTGCGCTGCAGTGCCTGGGGGGCTCCCCGCTTGGCCAAGCCGCCTCTGCCCTCCAGGGGCAGACCTGACTGGCTTCCCTTTCAATTTTTGCTTTAGGAAACACTCATGTAGACACCTTTAAACTCCGAGATCTTATTTTGTCTATTTTCATCAATACACAAAGGTAACAGGCTAGAAGCCAAAATAATGGATGAGCCAGGACGACTGCTCGGGATGACTTGGTCTCTGAACTAGGTTACCATGTGACACTGGAGCAGCTGAGATAGCAGCTGCAAAACAAGGCCTCGATGAAAGCCTCAGAAACCTGGTGCTGCTGCTTGAAGGCCCAGTATGGCTGAAAAGTCTTGAGTACATTATGGATGGTTATCGGTTCTGTTATTACATTTATTTTGTAGGAAACAGCTACTTTGTTCAGTTGAAGCCTAATAGTTGGAGAGGGCCATCACCAAAGCTGCTGCCTCAAAATGCAAGAAGGGAACCAAGGTTTGGGAGGCAACACAGCTGTAGGAGGGTCTGGCCTCCCAGCCTCCCTTGCACCAATTTGATGGGAAGTAAGGTGGCATACTGACAACAGGCCAGCAGAGTGGCTCCTGATTGGTTGGGCATTCCCACATCCTCTGATGACCAAAGGGGATTTATTTTTTGGCCCTGGTCCTAAGATCCTGCCTCCACCTGTATCCTACTTCTGGCCTGGGTGGGTGGTTTATTTGCGTGAGGCAGGAGCACCCACGAACCCAGACTTGAGGCTGTCTGTGTCTTTTGGGCTTCCCA
Organism: Hipposideros armiger; assembly: GCF_001890085.2. Classification (NCBI taxonomy): domain Eukaryota; kingdom Metazoa; phylum Chordata; class Mammalia; order Chiroptera; family Hipposideridae; genus Hipposideros; species Hipposideros armiger. The sequence continues at coordinate 1,420,650 of NW_017731491.1, read as the reverse complement.
CTAGTCTGCAGACCTGGGGACAGTGGCTTTCATGCCTTGACAAATTATTTAATGGAAAGCCAACTGTCCCTCAGAACAAGTCCTACCCGAATCTAGTAACATTTCCTGGCAAAGGAAGTATTCCAAACATCAACAGGATGAGACATGCTTACACCTTGGAAATGAAGCATCTTTACTTCATGCTCCCAAATATAAGGCACGCTCAGAATATCCTGTCATATTTCCCCCAGTAGAAGAAGAAACCCCTACCATAAAGCAGACCCAATATAAAATTTTCCTACATACAAGCCTTTTGTTTCCTGGAAAAGATTTCACCCGTTACACATGCACCATTAGCACCAATAATGAAGCCAATAAACAACAGCCATTTGTCCCCCAAAGGTTTCCCTTGAGCAACCTGCCTGGAAGAAAGCGGGGTGGGGGGGTAGGTCCTCTTGTCCCTGTTGGTAATGGCAAAGAGGGGCGGGCACTAAGTGCTCACTTGGACACAGTCACTTCAGGGTGAACTTGACTGATGCCCCTGAGCCCAGGCCTCCGGTCAGCCCAGTTCACACAGCAGCACCAAGATCAAAGCTGCAGAAGGCCATGGCTGAGCCTCCTCACAGCCTGTGCTATGGTGGTGTTCCAGTCCTGTTGGGCGAGCATGGGCCTGCCGAGGCCGGCCAGGGGAAATGACACTGCACAGAGTGTGTGCACGCCCATGCCTGCGTGACGGGAGGGGCCTGAGCCAGACACTCGCTCAGGTCCCTCCCAGCGCTACCATTCAAGTGTAGGGCGTTTCCACACGTGCATGCACACACATGTGGTTTTCTCCCAAAGGTGACGATGCAACAGCTTATTAGATCCGGTGGATCTGTTCCTGGACCATAGCCTACTTTTGTCTTTACATCATTGCAGAATTCAGTTTGCTGCCCCAGAACAAGGCAGCAGGAGGAGAGAACAGCTTTTCAGTGTCTTTAATTAGGCAACAGGAAAAAACAAAGTCTGGCTGACAATTACCACTCAAAGCTTGGCTGATGCCAAGAAAGCAGTCCTGTCTCCCTGTGCTCAGATAAGTGAGAGCCATTGATTTCGAGGACGCACTTGGGGGAGGGGGTGCATAGCAGACAGCCACCTCACTCCTGGAAAGGAAGCTGGTATTCAGTCGCCCTCTGGCATTGGCAGCTGCTCGCTGTAATACTACCAATCCCGAACAGGTTAAAAAAAAAAAAAATCTCATCGCACGTGCAAATGGCTAGAATCGGATCTGGAAGTCATTGTGGTGAACACAAACCTGGAACCCCAGGGTGGCATTTTTACAGCCACCACCCTGCCTCAACCTGGAGGGCATGGTTTCCTTAGCTGCTGTCGGAAGCCCTTGAATACACCACAGCTGGTGTTTGAACCTGCTTCCAATTAGCGACAAGCATTTTAAGGTATTTTGGAGCTGCTTAATGGAAATTAAGAAGCCACCCACTTCGTCTGCATCAATAACCTTTAAGATCTTTTGTTCTATTGAGACAAGGATATTTCACGGGCACTGGCGAAGTGATCCTCCCCTGGCATTTCCTCCTCAAGTCGCCATGACATAAACCTACAGCGCCTTTTCAGTAAACCTTCTCGCTGATCTTAACTAACCTACACACCCACTCTAAACAGGGCATTCTGGTGTCAAGGATCCAGCTGACATTAGTGGCAGGTAGTTCAGTCAGCCCTGTGAGGCTGTAGGAAGATCCCAGACGACCTAGTTTTTCTGTTGGCCATGATTTCCAGGGATTCCTCACTGGATTATGTTCCTTCTGCCCCAGATGATCAGTAGCTCCTAAGAGAGACACCTTTCCCTTCCCCCAAGGTCATCACAATAGAGGGCACGGACAGAAACCCTGCCCATCTTCCAAGCAAGGTCAGCCTTACCTCGTCCCCACATCCAACCCACCCTGCAAGGGAGACACTGGCAGGGTGATCGTGCTAGGTTTGAGGGTCTCCAACTATATTCCCATTCTTCACGGGGGAACCCAGTGGGGTTCCTTGTGTTCCCTACCTGGCCTTCTCAGGCTTCAGAGCACTTGCTCCCCTGTAGGGAGGGAATGAATGAGCACTGAGTGTCCACAAGGATGTCTGTCATCTGAGAATCTGCCCCCATCAAGGGCAAGGTCAATCAGGAGAGATGGCGGTGGGAGCTCCGGTCTTCTAATCCAAATGAACTTTCTGGCTTCTGGAGGACATGACAGATGACCATGTTAGGTCTCAGGGTTCTCGAAAATTCTGACGCGTAGCTACCAGGTATCCAATGAAAGTCAGAAGGATCTCGTAGGTCCCTTTCCCCTCCATTACCCACCTCCTAAGAGAGCACAGCAGCACAAGCAAAACCATTTTTGTTATTAGGACAGAAAAGGCCAACTGGTTGGTAACATCCAGAGATGCCTGCTTTATTTCTTACTAGGTGATTGCATTTCAGGCTGGTGACATCAAGTAACAGTCTAATTACCAACTAATTTTGTACCTCTGAAACTACAAATCAACAATCCCATTTGGCAAGGAGCAATGGTGTTACAGCTAATTGAGGGGCTGGGTTTTCCCAAAGACATGGTCTTGTTTGGTTGGCAGAGTGCTGTGAGGTGGAGCCAAGGGTAAGGCCTGGAATTGTTTAAAGACCCTGACACCTGGTTGAGATGGGCTAAAACCCTGCAAGTCCCTCGGCAAAGCCCTCCAGCCCAAATCCTTAGAACATGGATGTTCTTTTCCTTTTTGTGGTCAGTTCAGCCCACATAAGAAGCCAAGCTACCTGGGTCTAGCAGAGTGGATCCAAGGCCTACTCTTTCTTCATTGATGCGTCCTCTGCCCTCACTCCCACCCTAGGGCGCAGCTCTTTTTCTGCAGGTTCTTAGGGAAAAGCTAGGCTTCTGGTAATTTCTTGTCTCTTTTTAGTTCTGCTCTGAAAAGAAAAGAGAATGACAGGGATAACCGAAGATAGGCACAGGCACATCAGGAGAGCTCCAGCGGCCCCAGGCCCAGAGCTGGGCTGGGTCAGAGGTCTGGCTGGCGAGGCGGTGCTGCTCCAAGACACAGGGCCAAGCGCATCTTCCTGGGAAGATGTCCAAAGGGGAGAATTTATTAACAAAATTCCCAGCTAGCAGGGGCTGTTTGTATGAGAAGACAGAGACTTAGAGAAGGTCAAGATCAAGGAAGAAAGAGATAAGGAATGAATGAGAAGCTCTTATCCCATGGTAGGAGCTCAATCAAAGGAAGCAATTGCTATATGACTCATTACCATAGCCCCTCTTGTTCTCACCAGAAAAGAACACAAGCTTCCTTTGAGATCTGGAGGGCCCCTGCCCAAGCACTGACTGACAAGTTAGTGTTCCTCCCTCAGACCAAGACAGACCAAGTCACCCAGGAAAGGATGTTCTCACCAGCAGCTCTAAGCTGAGCCTTAACGAGGCCGCGGCCCTTTCGCTGCCCCACCTGTGTCACTGAGCTGTGTCGGCTCTGTGTGTAGAGCTGACACCAGAGGCAGAGCCAGAGCACCGATGCACTGTCCCTTCATGCACACTTGGCAGAAGAACACCCTGGCAAAGACTCGGTCACCAAGAGCTGGTGACTGAGAGAGCGATGCAGCCCCAGCTCTGGCTGGGTTACTGCCGCCCCGTGAGTCCCAAGCAGAGTCTCCAAACATGGTGGGTTCTTCTGCTTCTGAGAGGGTGCGCACCCAAGGGCGCTAGCTGAGGAGTTAATGCAGAAAACAAGGCACCACAGAGAGGTTGGACACTTGGGTTGTGTGATTCAGGACACGCTGGAAAAGTCCATGGGTGGAGGGGAGGAGGGGGAGAAGGAGGAGGAGAAGACTGAGTTTTAAATAACGTCTCATGAGGCCGGAGCCCCTCTAGATGGGCTCTGGTTTGAGCTTTTCTGCTAGGAAGTCATTCACAAAGGCCTCCACAATGGCGGGGGTGATCTCCTCCACGTCCATCACGTACTTGGCCCGGGCTGACATGTCCAGAATGGTGAGCAAAGGGGCAGCCTCAGGCAGGTTGGTGTAATCTCGCAGGGAGTCAGTCATGTCATCCTGGAAGTCACCAGAAGGGAGAGAACCAGTAAGTTTTCAAGAAAGGATAGAGTTCCCCTGGGCCCAGGCTCCCCAGATGGCAGGGAATGGAACCATTGTATCATGACCCTGAAGAGCGGGCCTCACTCCAGGGAAAACGGGCTGAGGATGGGGAGCAGTGGACCCTGCGCTGCCTTGTGGAGGCTGGCTCGGAAAGTTCTCTAGGCATAACCAAAACCCTTCAGGCAAGTCCTCTTCGTTAGCAAGAAAGCAGCTTTTCTGTGTCCTCTGCTTTGTAAAGATGTGATGTCCTTTGATTATTTACTTTTCAATCAACCTCAATCCTTTGTGGCCTGAGGCCAAGCTGGACTTCAGTTCTGGACTGTTTTTAAACAGAACTGCCCCCCCACTCCACCCCACCCCTGTGGTTTCAGGGGGTAGGAGTCACACAGCCAGTTTGGGAGACAGGGCTACCGAAGTTTACACGGGTCGCTGTATTTATCCGAGCAGGAAGTTGGTACTTTATTACATATTCCCAGCGAGGGAGAATTTCCCTAATATCAGATGTAGCATTATTAGTATAAAGGCAAACACAGAAAGACAAGGAGAAAGATTTGTAAGGGAGCAACCCTTTGAGATTACCTTTTCCGCTGTCAATCTTTGTTTGGTAGGAAACAGAAAATGAACTCTACATCCTCATCCCGAGGTGGTCTCACTATAAAATGTGCAGTATTCTAAACTGAATGAAAAGACATGCGTCGCCTTGCAGAGGGAGGGCGTGGGGTATTCCTGGCCTTAAATGACGGCGAGCAGGAGGCATGAAATGTACAGCTCACCGGTTTCTGAGACTAAAAACATTCCTTTTGCAAAGGCCAAATACTTAGGAAGATTATTAGTGACTGTCTATTTCCCCACCCCAGAAACAGCACGCACTTTCCAGCATTGCTGGGTGACTCAACATCTCTGGCACTGTTCCCCCAATTCAGTCTCTCCATATTGGTTAATAAACAATCTTCACGACAGAGGGAGACATCTGGGCAGATACCATACATCGAATTCCCACTGCCTCCCCTCCCTCTGAGCAAACCACAGGGAGATGAATATTAATGTCTATTAAGGCTCCAGACGGGAAGATTTCTGCCCATCAGAGCAGAAGGATCAAGACAAACAAGGGGTCCCCTTAGCCCTGGGTGGAACGTGAGAGGCCAGAGTGCTGGCTCAGAGGTGCTCAGTCAATGCCTGATGTCCCAGCGCCCCATGCCCACCACCATTCCATGCTGCCTTGCTTCTGAGCACGAGGACAGGGAAGTGGACCAAGAGAGCTGTCCAGGCCAAGAGCCCAGGCAAAGTGCACAGAAAGGACGAGATGGCTCGGCGGGGAACTGGAGCAGGGGATGACCCCGGCTCCTCTGTCCAACTTCCTGGTCCAGACATCCTTCCCTCTAGGTCTGGGCTCGTCCATCAGCTGGACCACAAGGACAAAAGGAGCAGGGCACTGCTCCTGGAGTCATCCCCACCTCCATTCACTTCTCTCTCTGCCACCTGCTTAATGTGTGACTTTGGAAAGTCACTTCTCCAAGCCTATGTCTCATGCCCTCTACAATGCTTTTAATACCAGCTCACACGGGGCTAGGTGAGGCGTGGAGGACCAGCCAGCATTCAGAGCCCAGCTGAGCAGACTCAGAGTGGTCTCACCCTCTCCGAGCCTCACTTTCCTCATCTGTCAAGATGTAATGATTATGTCCCCAACCAGGGAGGTGGGGACAAATAGGACGGTGCAGGAAAAGCACTTGGCTTGCTGCCTGGTATATAGAAAACCTGCAAACGCTCCTTTTCAGCCACATTTCTATAGCAGTTACTGGAGCCCTATGGCCCCACCCCCGCCCTGGCTTAGCCCTCTCTGCTCTGCACCCATCTTTTCTCTCAGAGCCATTCGAAAGGGCTTAGAGTTTAATAAATTCAGGGCTGCCTCCATTTGTGCTTTGTGTAGAGTGGGCTCGTGTAGCCCCAAGGCAGGGCCCTGTGAACCTGCTTTGTTCCCTCCACCCCACAGCCAAGCAGGATAATTTCAGCTGCCTGCGAGGGGCCCTGCGGGGCTTAGCAGGAATAGCTATTGACATGATGAATGGGTGGGGGTCCAGGGTGTCTGGCTGCCGCTGCTTCTCCTGGGATCCAAACACAGTGTGAAATGAGCATGGGGCTCTGACCAACTGGAGGTACAGATGGGTGGAAGGAGGGCAGGGGGGGCTTCTAAAAGTGTGTCTGTCAATAACCAGCTTATGGTGAGTGCCTGGCTGTGGGGGCCAGGGGGTGGTGGTGGAGCATGCGTGGAGGATGGCTCCTGGGGGTGGGGTCCGAGGTAGAGGGTCTGTGCCGACCATGGCCATCTTGCAGAGATTCCCAGAGTCTGCAGGATGGAGGCACCTACACCTTGCGGGAGGCAGTTACCTGGCAAAGGTGGCACAACTGACTGGCTCAGCCTTCTCACCCTGTGAAAAGCCCTCTAACCCAGCTCAAGGGACAGGTGTTGGGTGAAAGAGATAGGGATGTTAGCAGTTTCCAACCTCAGCACTCTCCCTGGGCTGGCTGGGTACCTGCAGGTTGGAGCTGGGGCCCCCAGCAGGATCCCTGTAACGGAAAAAGCCCTCTCTGCAGGCCGGTGCAAAGGGACTAACCAAGCAGACAAGTCTGCAAAGCGTCAAGGGCCTGGTGTGGACCTGGCCCCAAGGGAGTGAGTGCTGGTCACGATTTGTGTCACGCTCCCCAGCAGCCTCGGTGGGAGACGGGCATGAGGGGCTGTCTCCTAGGAGGGCATCCTGCTGCTCTGTGGCTGCTGAGTGAAGACAACAGAAAAAGGAAGCAGCAGCAGGGGCAGGAAATGGTTTTCCATGACTGATGATGACACCCTGTTTCACGCCACATTTGTCTGTGGGCGCTCCCAGAAGCAACATCACCCCAGACCCCACGGCCCCTTCCAACATCCCCCAAAGCCCATCACTCGCGTTCTAACAGTCGGCCCTCAGACCGGCCCCAGTGGCACTCACCTCCCCTGCCACGAAGAACAGAAGCGGCGCCTCCTCCTCTTTGGCTTTGTACTTGGCGATGATCTTCTCGGCTATTGGCTGGATCAGCTGCTTGGCCGCCTCCGACTCCCCATCGTCCTCAGAATCTGTGACCGGGAGAGAAAGACATGAAGAAGCACAATGGTTTGTCAAAGAGTGGTGCCCCCTGGGGGTGCCTGGGTCCAGGGCTTGAACGCATCGGGGAAGCCCGTGAATGGAGGAGGCGCTTCCCTTGGGACACAGGTCTCGCCTCCTGGGTGCACGAAGGTGGGTTCAAGTACTCACTGGTTCGCACAGCGCCCTCCTGCACCATGTCCCCTAGAAACAACCTACCTCACGGAGGAGCACTAATGCCCCGGGGTAAACGTGATCCTTTTCACTGAATTCTTCACAAACCCACCTTGGAAGCTGAGTTTCCCCTAAGCCAGGACCTGAGAGGCCCGGGTAGATTTTCTCTCAATCACAGAATGAGATACTACGACCTCAGATCTCTGATTTCTTAAGGAAAATGGCAGAAGTGGTGGTGGGTAGGACTGTGGTTTGGTCAGCAGCTTTGCTGGCAGTGGGGAGGCACAGCTGGCAGCCAGACTCACCTGATGGCATGGAAACCACCCAGCCAGGCTCCCCAGAGCCCCCTATGGGGTTTCTCTTGCCTCCAGTGAAATAGCAGTATGAAAGCAGTCACATGCGGGGAGGGGCCGGCCCTCACTCCTGCTGAACTCTGTAACTGAGAGCAAGAGAAACATCCCCAAGAGTGGCAGGGGGGGGGGGGGGGGGGGGGGAAATAGGTGCCAGCAAATAACTCTCACCCAGAAATGCCACACCACCGGATTCCTGTAGCATGCAGGCTCTGCGGGACACACTCTAGACCCACATCTAATTAGTCCTGTGATGCCGGGAACTCTTTGCCTCTCGGGGACCCTGTTTCCACATCTGCAGATGGCCAGTGAGGTTCCCAATTGTCCCTCCGTTCAAAATTGTTTCCCAAGCCCCAGGACAAGGTGTGGGAGCCTGCAGCAGGCAAGAGAGCCCCACGGCCGTCTCTCTCTGAGGGACTCTGTCCTCTAAGCACAGGACCAGACTGCAAGTCAGTGTGCTTAAAAACTCCCAAGTCTGCATATTGGCTCCCCTCTACCCAGTGATCCCCATACCAGGCTTTCAGAGAACGGGGGTAGGGTGTTGCACATATCCCCTAACCTCCTTCAGTGAGGTAGGTATGGCGGCATCTCAGCCATGATCCTAGTACCCAAAATTATTTTGAGTTGAGCTGAGTAACAAGTCCCAAGGCAGAGGGTGTCCTTGGGCAGCAAGTGCTCCGTTTGTACAAGGGATCAGGGTCACCCCACGCACGGAGCTGCAGGGAGCGGGGAGTAAATGTTCCTGTGTCCTCCTGACCCAACGCTGAGCCCCAGAATGGGCGAGACAGTGGAGACTGAGGAGAGCACTTGGCCACAGAGATGCCGCCTGAGGCTGGTCCAGCTCCAACAGTCCCTGGGGCAGCTGGTCCGAACACAGGTGACCAGCAGAAGCAGCCCTGGGTGAGCCAGGGCCCGAGCGGGCCCAGCCGCTGCAGCTGCTGTGCGTGCAGCCCCGCCTCCTACCTACCATGCTGTCTGTCCATCAGGCCCCCCACCCCCCAGGGCATCTCTGGACCTCACCTAGTCTTCCCAGCTGACAGTCAGGAGCAGTGAGGAAAGAAAGCACAGCAGCAGCTCCGAGAACACCTCCCACAGGGAGAGAGCCATGAATAAATCATTGGGGTCAAAAGCAAGGCTGCTGGGAGAGACAAAAGCCCAGCCTCTGCTTTGTTCGGTGACCTAAAGAGGCTGCAGGGACAGACCCCCCCCCCTCCCCCCAGGAGAGTCTGGCCTGTCCTGGCAGCCCTGGGGTCCCCACTGAGCTTCATACCCACAAAAAGGACGAGGCAGGGGCCCTCGTTGAGCTGCACGGCGTTGGAGTCTGAGAGCTCCAGCACGGGCTTGGGGTGCCACGGGAACTCCCTGCAGTCCTCGTCGTTCAGCACCTCGACCCGCCCCTGCCGCGTGATCACCTCCCCCTGCGGGTCCAGCACGATGAGGGTGGGGATGCCTGAAAAAGAGAGAGCTCGCTTGGCCGCAGGCCCCAGCAGGAAGGGCCAGCTCCCACCCACAGTTCACGGCAGGACCCAGACAAGATACAGGCTCAGGATTCAGAGTCAGGAAGCCATGGGATGGAAGCCAGGCTCCACAGCTGAATAGCCTCAGAATTCCCTTGGGTCTGCCTGTGGAACCCTGTGCAAGTCCCTTCACCTCTCTGGGCCTCATATCCTCTACTGCTCTATGGTGGGTGTACTGCAGTTCCTATCTTATCCCACTATGTGAGATCCATGACTTGTGCATTTAAAGAACTTCGCATAGGGTCTCGGCACATAGAAGTAATGATCCCAAAGAAGATCCCAAACAGATCCCAAAGAACCAGGAGACGCTACCCCCACCTGCTGGGAGTCTAAAACCTAACCAAGGTGGTGTAAAAATACGCTCTCAGGCAGCAAGTGTCCTTGTTACAGATGCACAGACCAACCATGTGATGGGAGTCCTCACATAGACAGGAGGAACACCCCCCTTCCCCGCCCCCAGTCTGAGCACACGGGGGACGGTGTCTGAGCACAGGGAGATGGTGTCAGCAAGGACCCTGGAGCAGGGGCGGCCTTGGGAGAACAGGAAGGGAACTACTGGCTTCCAGCAAGCCAGCAGCCCCCACCCCCAATCTCCAGCCTGCTGCCTGCGGAGGTTCCAATACCGACTCTGAGCAGGACAGTCCCTGGAGGGAGCATGTTGCGGCCCTCACATTAAGAGTCCTGGGCTGGGGTAAGAAATGCAACAGAAACCTCACCGCACCCCCCCACCCCCGCACCCCAACCGTACAGACTCAAATGAAAAATCAGAGAAACCCCATCCTGGGTTACAGTTGCATTTGGGTTTTCTACCTCCCTGTTCTGTGCACCCCGCTGCTTCTCCTCCAGCCTGGGCCACCCCGACCAACCACAGCTCACAGAGTCAGCCCTGACCCTCCCCTTTGGGGTTACTGGTCCTTGCACCGCAGCCATTCCCTTCCACCTTGCACTAACCAACCGCCTCTCCTCTGAAGTTGACCAGGGCTTTAATTTTACATGGGCCAGTGAAAGCCAAAGCAATTTAATATTTATAGATTCTTAAACATTTAGTCGGTAATTCACTCCAGTGACATTTTACTTCTCATGGCGGGGAGGGGGGTGGGGGAATGCTGAGATACCAAAGATATGGCCCTGGTGTTTTGTAACCTGCCACGGGGTTGGCGCAGTGGGCATGCGGTGGTGGGCCTGTCTTCAAAAGGAATAGACAAATCCATTATGTTCACACCTATTAGAAGTGGCATGGTGTACTAAGGAACAGGCCCAGGGAGACATGGGCTCTGGAGAACAGCCATTCCCACCACATCGCAGCCGGTTCTCATGGGGATTTAAGATGCACTCAGCACTGTCTAAGCCTCCAGGGCACAGAAGACTTGGATGTTTCCAGCCTCATCCTCACAGCTGCACATTATCCCATGGAGGCCTGGGGCTCACACCAGGTGTGTCCCCTTCCCAGAGAATCGGGCTGGGCTTTGAGTCAGCAGCCTTAACCAAGGCTGGGGCTGGGGCCACAACAGGCCAGCTGGCTGCAGACAAGGGCCTCCCCTCCACCATGCCCCACTCAAAAATGCTCTGGCGAAGTTCTTTAATCAGAGTCAATGCATTTCTGAAATTGGGCAATTACGAGTGTTAGGTTAAACCAGGGCCCGCCCACTGCTATGATTAGACACAGCAGCCAGCCCGTTTGGAACCCAGATATAGGACGCCAAGTTGGTCTGTGGAGGACAAGCAAGCACAGAGGACACAGAAGGGAGGAAAAGGGAAATCTGAAGGCAAAGAAGCCCACTTCCGGGTTTGGGGCCTCAGTTTCTTCAAGTGACTACTCTAAGGGGCCTTGTTGGTTGCGATGGCTGCAGCCTCTATCGAATCCATGCCTGTGGGGACCAGGAGGGCAGGGAAAGGATCTGGAGCTCCCAGCTGGCTGCTGAGGAGTCCTCAGCTGATTCCACCATGGAGCAGCTCCCCGGGGCTGTGGGTCTCCCCACCCCTTCCCCATGACTATGGGAAGGCAGCCCTTGCTTGTTTTTGGTGCTTTGAGCACCAAAGCCCATGTCTGAGAGCCCAGGATAACAAAGTGCATGTGACAGTGGTACATAAACAGAAAGCAACTTGGTAAAATAGCCATAGTCAGACTACAACCCAGAGGAGCCCATTTCTGGCACATGGATGGGAAAAGAATCTATATGCATCGCCCCAGGCCCCCTTCCCATTACCAGATCTTGGTTAGCTTGGCCCAAGAGCCCTAAGTGCTTGCTTTCCTCCAGGGACGAACGAGCAGGGGAGAGATGGGAAGCTCGCCTCTCTAGGGCATCTGCTCTGTGCAAGGCACGACAGACACCATCCAACTCAGTCCCCAATCCTTGTAACAGATGGCTACAGGAACTACGGTCATCCTCCTTTTACAGGTCAACTTACCCACCCCAGGACATCCAGCTATAAGTGGCCCAAGCTGGGTTCCTCCTGTTCTAAAAGCTGCTGCTCTTCCTACTGGGCCACCCCTGGTGGGGGCTCTCGGCACCTGGGTTGGGAACTGTGGTGACCAGGGCACAGGTAGGCTCTAGCATCTGCCCCACCCACCTCCTGTTTCTCCTCCTCTCCAAGGCTGTGGGGAAGGAGGCTGAGACTACAATCACCTCTTTCCTTTCCTCGCCCATCATGCATTCCCTGCTCCGCCTCCCTGAAAGCGGGCTCCCTGAAGCAGACACTTCTAAGCAGAAAAGAGGGCAAAGCCGCTAATGGGAAACAACTTAAAGGGAATGGAAAATTTCTAATCGATGCCTTTACACGAAATAACTTCCACACAGCAAGGGGCTCCTCTGGAGGGAATGAAAAGGAGCAGCTCATCTCTGCTTCGCTTAAATTTACCATTTCCCAGCTGGGATGGCTGGGATGGTTAGGGGGGGAAAGCTACATTTAGAATTCTAAGGACAACCCAGGCAAGTCGCGTAACTTCTCACTTCCCCAGCCATCAAAATGGGGCCAGTGACAGTTCACATAAAAACTATCTTATTTGGTTGTTATGAGCAATAAAAAAGATGACAAGTATAAAGTGCTTTTTAGCAGAGTATCTGGTATATAGTAAGTACTCCATAAATATTAGGTCTTGTTAATAAATAAGTTCATCATTATTTTTTTAATCATCTCTGAGTTGACTATGTGGCTCCTGAGAAGGCAGAGGCACAAAAGACTGGTGCCTTGCTCTAGTGGGATAAACAGAAACCCCGATGCCTGCGGGAGGAAGTCAGCTAAAGAAAACAGAATACAGAGACAATGGCAGCACCGCAGTAAGGGTTCCAGTAACAGTGTGATGTCTGCCAAGCCTGGAGCTGCCGTTCTTTTACTTGTACCATCCCAAGCTTAACTTTGGGGCAAAGAACATATACTCTACCCTCCTAGAGAGGGCTTCTGCCCCAATCCTCACAGCCTGGGAAGCTGTGCTGGACCACAAGCAGTGCCTAAGGCTCCCCCTTGACCATCTCCCTCCGAACCTAGAGAAGAAAGAACAAGGCCCAAGAAGCCCACTCCAAACTGCCTCCTCCTGGAAGGAGCCTCTTTGTGCATATTTAAAACAATCTCCAAGCCATGTGGACTGAGACGGCTGCACAGTTTAGCTTGGTTGCTTTTCTACTGCCAATGAAAGAGGCAGTTTTAAAAGAGGTGGCAGTGGTGGTGGGGTTTGGGGCAGAGAAGCTGGGCAGGGTTGTAACCCCAGAGAGCCTTCTTTCTCAGCTTCTAGATGACAACATGATCTGAGGGTGCTGGGAGTAATCCCTCTCAGGCCGCTGGGAGTCAGGGAAGAGAAACGGGAGGAAAAGCAGACCCTAGGGCAGGAAGAGCCGGTCAGGGCACACTGGCATGGCCAAATGTCATGCGGCCACGGAAAGGGTCGTTATAAAGACTGTGGCAAGATGGAAAATGTCTGTAATGTATTGTTAAATAGAAAACACAGAATATGCAATGCTATGTGCATAATTACAACTATGGGTAAGCATGTACGTGTGTGGACAAAGACCAAAAGGGACTCAGAAAAGTGAAAACAGTTGTGCTAATGAGGCAGGAATGGGGGTGAGATAGATATGTCTGAGTTTTCTTAAACGGTATTATGATATATATATTAACACAGAATAAAAACCAAACATGAACCAAAAGGCAGTAGGGGTGGGGTGGGGATGATAATACAAACCATGCCTGGGCTTCTTCCGTTCACCAGATCCCTCTTCTATCCCTCCCAGTTCCCCCAAGACTTTCCTTTGCTTAGAGAGCTAAGGAGAAGAAGAAGTCAGCTGGTCTTTGTGGTGAAACTCAGAGAAACCCAAGGGAGGCCAAAAGGGTTAGTCTGGGCCTACTTGAACTTGACCAGCAGACCCAAAATCTGCTGAGGCACGTGCCTGCCTCAGGAGACAGGCAGGAAGACATTTACGGCGATGTTCCTATAACACAGAAAAAACAGAAACAACCAAGTGTCCATCAACAGTGGGGCAGGTTCATAAACCGTAGTACAGTCACAATATGAAACACTTCTCGGCACTGAAAAGGAATAAACCAGGGGCGGCCAGGTGCCTCAGTTGGTAAGAGTGCGTGCTCTTAACAAGGTTGCCAGTTCGATTCTCACATGAGATGGTGGGCTGCGCCTCCCTGCAACTAAGATTGAAAGCAGCAACTGGACTTGGAGCTGAGCTGCGCCCTCCACAACTAAGACTGAAGGACAACGACTTGACTTAGAGCTGATGGGTCCTGGAAAAAACACATTGTTCCCCAATAAAGTTTAAAAAAAAAAAAGAAAGAAAGAAATGAACCAGATATAAGTATCAACAGGAAGAAATCTTGAAAACCTTTAACGAGAAAAGCAGAGTTGCAGAATGATATTAGGGCATGTCCTCATTTAAGTATGCTTCAAAAATACATACCCAGCACGACCATATATTATTCATGGATTCATATATATGCCGTTAAAAGATGAAAACAGATTACAAAGAAACACATTAAATATATGGTAGTGTTTCTCCCTAGGGGAGAAGGAAGGAGAAAGGCGCTACAGGGGAGTGAAAGGAACCCCACCTTTGTCTGTATTAATGCTCCCAATCGTTTTTATTTTAAATACCTGAAGCAAAAAATGTCAGTTCTAGGTGGGTGTTTGTTCCATTACTCTTTGTCCTTTCCTGGTTTTTTCTTTTTTTATGTTCTCAGAATAAAACAAGACAAACAAAACAGAACATGGAAGCTGCTCAGTGGGTCCTGAGGTGGCCTCCAGCCTCGGCCCATGGAGCCAGCTCCCCTCCAGGTCTGCAGACGAGCTCCAGGTCCGCTGCACCAGCCCTTTTACTACTGAGAGCTGGCTGCGGAACACACAGCATGGTCCCTCGCCCTCCAGGGATCGAAAACTACAATCTCCAAATGCTTCGCTTCTGTATAAAAGAAATAGAATCTGCCTCAAATGTATGTTTTGAAAGGGGTGGGGAAGAGGGCAAAGGGAGGGGAAAAGAGGAGAAAGGTGGGAAGTGGACAAGGAAGGAAGCGGAAAAAGAAAGAAAAGAAGAGAAGGCAGAAGAGGAACAAGCAGGCAACAGAGAAACAGAAGATAAACAGGACCTGGGAAAGTAAACGGTGCTGCCACCACTGCCTCCCAGCCACCAGGCCTAGAGTGCCTGATCTGGTGGCACGACCAACGTCTGCTCTAGGCCCTGTCTGCCCTCCCCAAAGGTTGGGGGCTGGAGAGGGGAGAGGAACAAACCAAACTAGGCCCCTAACCCCAAAGAGAAGGGACTCTGAGCCTTCTTGCAAAGAACACAGTGTTCTCTGACAGCCAGGATTAGTTAGACAATCGCTAATGGGATTTGCTTTTTGCCAAGTGTGTCTAAAGCCTTTCCTTAGAAAGGCATTTTTTAAACAGCTTATAGGGCTGCAAATTCCAGTCTGCATAAAGCACTGGGAGTGGGGAGGCTCTCCCACTCAGGGCAATGTGGCTACTCCCCTAAGACAAAAGAAATGGATGGAGGCCAATGCAGGGCCTTGGTGTGCTCAGGTGGCCGGGTGAAGGCTGTTGGTTAACAGCCAGGGACCTGCCTGCCAGCCGCAGTAGGACTTGTGGCCCAGCCGGTCTGGGGCAAACTCATCCTCAGCTTCTGCCACTCTGCAAAAGGGGTGACTTAAGGCGCAACGGCCTCAAGATCCAGACTCTCCCACCACAGCTGGATGGGAAACCTCAACAAACTGGGCGTTTTATGTAACACCTCCTTCAGTGTGCTGGGTGACACCTGGAATCCAGCCACGCTCTAAGCCCAGCTCCCAAGATGTGATCGGAGGGGTCCATGTTCTGTTTTCATTGCCCATTTTCACCGGCGCCTGTCAGGATAACACAAGAGCTCTGCCCTCCCGTGCCTTAATACACAAAGTATATTCATTGTTTTGTACACCTGAAACTAAAAAAAAAAAAAAAAAACTAAAAAAAAACCCCCCACAAAGTGACTGCCAGATCAAATGACTTGCTTACTGTAAGGCACAGAGGAAGGGCAGGTGGGGGTGGCTCACCTTGGGTGGGGTGGGGGGATGCACCTAGTGCTGCTCTGTGAAAGCACCTTCATTAAAATGCATCAGGGGAGACAGAAAGCGGAGTCAGAGCCCAGGACATACAAACTCAAACAGGGAGCATGAGCTCCCAGAGGCAGTCCTGTAGGATGTGCTGAAGGCCAGACACTCAGAATAGTGGAACCCCCACTGACTCTCTCTGTGTGTAGTATGTGTGTGCAATATGTGTGTGTGCGTGTGTGTGTGTGGGGGGGTGTATGGTGTGTGTATGTGTGGTGTGTGTGTGTATGTGTAGGCTGTGTGTATGGCATATGGTATGAGTGTGTGTATATTGTGATACCATAATAAGAAGTAAGTATTTGGTCTTCAGCCCCAGTTCCTTGCACAGAGCTCCTAAAACCCTTATAATTTCCTGAACGATAGGGATTATAGGACTATCTTTTGTTATATTTGGTCTTAGTCCCAGGTCCTGGCACAAAAGCTTCTAAGACCCTTGGAATCTGGAATGTTGAGTGTTTTTCTGTATGTTAATGAGATGACAGTGGCTGGGAGCCCCTAAACAGCTTCGTCATGGGGGCTGGTTGACAGAAAGCCATGATTCGAAGGTGGGAACATTCAGCTCCACCCTCTTGACCTCGACCTCCGACCT
Organism: Hipposideros armiger; assembly: GCF_001890085.2. Lineage (NCBI taxonomy): Eukaryota > Metazoa > Chordata > Mammalia > Chiroptera > Hipposideridae > Hipposideros > Hipposideros armiger. Next base: position 1,404,241 of record NW_017731491.1, on the reverse strand, counting down.
CCGGGGAAGGGAGAAGAGCTGGAGGTTGACTTAATGACCAATGGCCAATGATTTAACCAATCATGCCTACATAATGAAACCTCCATAAAAACCACTAAGTGATGGGTTCAGAGAGCTTCCAGGCTGGTGTTGGTTCCATGGAGGTTGGCTGGGAGGATGGTGCGCCTGGAGAGGGCATGGAAGCTCCGTGTCCCTTCCTACAAACCTTGCCCTATGCATTTCTTCCATTTGGCTGTTCCTGAGTCGTATCCTTTATAATAAACCAGCAATAGTAAGTAAAATGTTTTCCTGAATTCTGTGAGCTGTTCTAGCAAATTACTGGAGGAGGGGAGTCATAGGAACACTGATTTATAGCCTGTCAAAAGTGTGGGAGGGGCCGGCCGAGTAGCATGTTGGTTAAGAGTTGGTTTGGGACACCAACTCTGAGCAGCAGGGCCCAGTTCAGATCCCACATGAGAGCCAGTGACACTGTGCCCTCTACAGCTAAGATGGCGAACAACAGCTCAACCTGGAGCTGGGCTGCCGTGAGTTGCCAGCAACGGCGTAGGCTGCAGTGGGGCTGGCTGGCAGCGGGCGTGTGCTTTCGCGAGCTGCCTTGAGCTGCTGTGAGCGGCAGTCCCAATGGCCGGCAAGCGACTGCCTCACCCGGGAAGAATGCAATGATAATACCAACATGGGCCAGTGAAGCAACGTCCTCCACAACTAGACTGAAGAACAAAAGGACAGCAACTTCTCTGTTCCCCTTCCCCGATTCCCCAATGCTGTTCCCCTCCCCCAATTCCCCAATAAAACCTTTTAAAAAATAAATAAATACAGACAGACACAGAGGCGAGGAAAAATGAGAGGCAAGAGCAAGACCTTAGAAGAACAAAGGCAGAACAAATGATGATAAGAAAACTGGACAGCCACATGTGAAAGAATGAAACTAGACCACTATCTTACACTATATACAAAAATTAACTCAAAATGGATTGAAGACTTGAATGTAAGACCTGAAACCATAAAACTCCTAGAAGAAAACATAGGCAGTGAGCTCCCTGACATCGGTCTTGGCGTTGAATTTTTGGATCTGACCCCAAAAGCAAAAACAAGTGGGACTACATCAAACTAAAAAGTTTTTTCATAGCAAAGAAAACCATCAACAAAATGAAAAGGCACCCTACTGAATGGGAGAAACTATTTTGCAAATCATATTTAAATATATAAAGAACTCAAACAACTCAATAGCAAAAACACAATCTGATTTTAAAATGAGCAGAAGATCTAAATAGGCATTTTTCCAAAGAAGACATACAAATAGCCAACAGGCACATAAAAAGATGTTCAACATCATTAGTCATCAGGGAAATGCAAATCAAAACCACAATGAGATATCACTGCACACCTGAGAGAATGGCTATCATCAATAAGACAAGAAACAACAAGTGTTCACAAGGCTGTGGAGAAGGGAACCCTCACACACTGTTAATGAGAATGTAAATTGGTGCAGCCACTATGAAAAAACAGTATGGATGTTCCTTAAAAAAAAAAGAACTACCATATAAGTATTATCCAGCTATTCCACTTATGGGTATTTATTTGAAGAAAATGAAAACATTAATTCAAAAATGTATATGAACCCCTACGTTCATTACAGCATTATTTACAATAGCGAAGATATGAAAACAATCTAAGTGTCCACTGATGGATGAATGGATAAAAAAGATGTGATATATGAGCGCATGCACACACACAAAGGAATACCACTCAGCCATAAAAAATAAAGAAATCTTGCCATTTCAACAACATGGATAGACCCTGAGGGCAACATGTTAAGTGAAACAATTCAAACAGAGAAAGACAAATACCAAATGATTTCACTTATATGTGGAATCTAAAAAACAAAATAAAATGAAACTCATAGATACAGAGAACAGATTGGTGGTTATCAGAGGGGAAGGGGGTTGGAGTGGGCAAAATAGGTAAAGGGGGTAAATTGTATGGTGATGGATGATAATTAGACTTATTGTGGTGATCATTTTGTACTGTATACAAGTATAAAATCATTATGTTGTACACCTGAAACTAATATCATGTTATATACCAAGTTTACCTAAATTAAAAAGAAAAGAAGTATCAGTGAATAACCTGCCTCTGGGATTTCTCTTCCAGTGTAGCTTAAATGTCACTATTGCATTGATCTCCCCTAAATCAAAATTTTCAAAAGGCTCCAAAAGTCCAAAGTCAAAGCTAAGGACCTCAGTACGGCATTTAAGTCCCTCTACACTGTGGCATCACCAGCCTTATTGCCCACTCTGCCCTATAGTACACCATGGGCGTCCTAGTATGGCTTTTGCCCTGGAATGACCCAAACCTCCTATCTAAATGCCATCCATTCTGTAAGGCTTTGTTCCCTAGCCACCTCCTCTAGGAAGCCTTCCTGGCTCAACAGCTCCAAGCAAGTCTGCCCTGAACTCGGATTATTCCATTGTGTGGTCCCTTCATTAAATGCTACCTTGATAAAGATGCTGTGTTGCTCTTCTACAGTCATATTTCACCGTGCTTTAGTGCATCTCTGATGTGACAGGGCCACAGGCAGACAGATCAAGGTCAGTAGGCAATGTCTGACAGGATGCTTGCAGGAATGAGTCCTAAGACTTAGCCCAAGAGATCAGCGATCAAGGAGCAGTCGGCATAAAACACTGCGCCAAAGACTGTAAACCCGAGAGCGAGGATGCAGGAGGTGCGCAGCTGGGAAAGCAGACAGGTCCAAGCTGAAGAGAGACTGGAACAGATGGCAGGGGAGTGTACGCCACACAGCCACTGCCGAGCAGCAGCAGGACGAGCCAGGTGCAGGGCTGGGCTGCAGCGGATGCTCACTGGCCGGAGCTGGGTTCCACATGAATCTCTCACATTCTTTTACTGTGGCATGGCTGGCTGGCTGCCACTTGCCTGGGCTCGGAGCCTCTCCACATCAGCTTTCTGATTCTCAAATGAGAGCTCCTCATCTGTACTTCTCATCCCCACACGGCCAGTGCCTTACGAGATTGTGCCACATGAATGTGTCTCTGAGAACTCTCCATTCTCTTCCTCCTCAGTTGTGGTCACCCAATTTCTGGCTGCCTGGACCACACCTAACAACCACGGCGCCGCCGTCTGTAATATTTACATGTTGACAACTGGAGAATCCGAAAGAAGAGTTCCCTTCTCTGCTTTCTGAAGGCAGACACAAAACGATTGATTTAATTTTTTTGTGCCCTGCCAACACGCCACAGAAGGGCACCGTCCAGCCTTAGTGGATGTCCAAAACTTGTGTTGAATCTCGAAGAACTCACAATCTCTCCTATAAGATTGCTGGTCTGTGCCTCACCCCCACCCCAAAGGGTCCTCAGAAGCACCTCATAGAGCACAGGGAGGGCACAGACTGCCGCCCTCAAACTGGCTGTGCAGTGTATCTAGATCGTCCTTGGGTGATTTTTTAGTGTCAGGTGATGCCATGGCCTAAGCTGGACCACCAGCAATGCCTGCACCATGCTGAACCCCACAACTCCACTCCCTATCTTGGAGAGGAAGAGATTCTGCCCCATTAATGATACACGCTTGGAAATGTGGAGAGGCCTCCTGACTGAGGCGGGTGGCTGAGTGAGGCCCAGACCCTGCTCCACTCTCGGGGACACCTGTCAGTCTTCTAAGCTCCTGTACAAAATGGCACTTACTTGACCAGCACTTTTTACACGGGCCTACGCCGCTTTTTAGTTATTTCCCAATGTAAATCTCGTCTTGTCCACTCAAGGGCAGCACGGGGCCACCTTTCTGGTTTCTTATGTCTCACCAAGCTCAGGACAGAGTACCGGTGGCTGGTTGGAGCTCGAGAAATAGAATCTTATGCATTCAAATCTACTCCATCTTTTTCCCAAAAAGGATTGATGGTGGTTTAAAAAGTGCATGATCTAATCCAACAAAAACAGATAAAAACATCCCCCTGGAGGGAAAACAAGGAAGAAAGAGAAAATGAAGCTAGGGTCAAGGGCACACATAGAAATGGTTTTGCAAAACTGCTAAAGGTGATTACAAATTCACCTCTAGGTTTTCTAGGGACTAAAGCAAAGAAAGAATTGTGAGCTCTAATGAAATTCAAAGTGTATAAAAGATGAAAGAGAAAAACCAAAAACCCCAAATCCACCACCTGCTCTAGGGAAGTTCAGCCTTTGCTGTGCATTCTAGGATCATTTTGCAAGCACCAATTCCTACAAGTGGGATTTTTAAATTAAAGGTCTTATAGATTTTTTAGGGCCTATGATGTATATTGCCAATTGCTCTTCTGAAAAGTTGTCCTGACTTACGTTCCTACTAGCAGTCTGCTCTCTTTCCTACACTGGGGGTTATCTTTTTTTTTTTTTCAGGATGAGGGAGGAAGGGTGGAAGTTCTTTGCAAATGTGATAGATACAAATCCAGTGTTTTCACCTGTAATTCATGAAAATAAATGATGCTGAATATTTTTCATATCCATCCTGACTATGCAACAGGTGAACTGCTTACTTCATAGCTCTGTTGTCTAAATTTTCTCTCTTCTGGACTGGTATCTGGGAAGAGCTCTTTTTCTATAAAGGATATTGATTCTTTGCAATATATGTTATTAATATTGTTGGTCACCTTTGTTAAAGCTTGTTGACATCCAAAGGTTTATCTTTTCTAGGTTGTAAAATCAAAATTTCCCCCTTTTTTTCTGAGTTAGTTAACTCTTTATTAAGTGCCTACTCTGTGCCCAACACTGAAACGTCCCCATTTTACTGATACAAGAGAGGTTAAGTAACTTGCTCACAGTGACTCAGCAGTAGTGGGGTCAGCCCTCAGCAAACATTCATTGAGTGAATGAATAAATGAATCAAAAGACATGAAGTTTTACTTATCCCCATGAAGTGACAATTCAACCCTCCGTTCGTACCCCAAGGCACACATGGTTTAAGTCTCTCTGCTGGCAGAGGGAGGGAGGGAGGGAGGGAGGGAAGGAAGGAAGGAAGGAAGGAAGGAAGGAAGGAAGGAAGGAAGGAAGGAAGGAAGCCTGTGACATCTCCTTTAAGTCACCCAACTTGGTCCCTTTCCTTCTGGGTCTGTAAACCATGTCATGTCCCGTGACTTCTGTTTGGCAAAGGAACTGCCTTCACCTTTTGTATTAATAGGAGGCATGAGGCACCAACGCTCTCTAAAAATTAACAGACCTAGACTGTTACTACCCCAGGTGTGGTCCCTGGACCAACAGCTTTGGCATCTGACCTGGGGGCTTGCTGGAAATGTGGGATCTCGGCCCCACCCTCGGGCCCATGGATTCAGAATCTGCACTTTCCCCAGATCCCCAGGCGATTCTTAGGCACCTTGCAAACTGAGAAGCACTGATTTAAAATTAAATATTAATATTTTGAAACTTTAGTAGCTCTAAACAAAGCCATATGGTTACTGTAAATGGTGAAGAAAAAGGTTCAAGAATCTCATGCGTTCCCCCATAAGCTGTGGAATTTGTGGGTAAATATCTTAATTTGCCATTTTTTTCACTCTGTAAAACACAAGGGGCACTGAGAACTCAAATATTAGTCGTGTCTGTCTAGGGCTGACCAGCATCTGATACGACTGCTACCAAGGAAATGAGCTTAACACTTAACAGGCCAGCTAAGGGCTTCACCAAGAAAGCACCTAGCTGGGTGAAAGCTGGAAGGAGTATTCACACAATAAAGAACAAAAACAGTCTGTCTCACTAATAATCATGATTTCTGAACAAAACACCATGATTAGTACTCCAAGTCCTGGTTTTCAACACTCTCGGGACATCAAATTTCTCACCTAAAAGGTAATACCCACTCAGTCCTTGCTTCAGGAACCATGAGAAGTGCCTGATGTACCTTATCCTATTAATGCCCGCAGGAATGCTTTGTGGCAGAGATTTATCATGCTCGTTTTGCAGATGAGGAAACCGAGGCTCCAAGGGTCTGAATGATGGAACCAAAGATCACTCTCAGGTCAGTTGGACAGTAAAACCCTGGGGATAAGGTTTTGGCAGAGTCACTGGGGAGTGTGTAATCCGTGGCTCAACCACATCAGAACCCACTAGGCCAGGCGGCAACAAGCAACTATCTCACCTGGACAAGTACTGTGCTTCAAAAACAGCTTCAACAAGGTACAATGGACATACCATAAAATTCACCGTGTGTGATTTTTAATATGGTAGAGAAAGTGAATAGTTACGGAAATAAAGATGTTCTTTTCCCTCTAAAAGGAAAGCTGAAGACGTGGTGAGCCCCGACGGGCAGGTTCCCTGCGAGCCCCGACGGGCAGGTTCCCAGCGAGTCCCCTGGAGTCGGGAATGCCTACCTTGGATTCCATACAGGCGGTTGAGGCGCGACCGCCGGGCCTCGTCGGTGTAGGGGACAGCGAGCCAGGGCATCTCGCTGAAGTACTGTTTGAACGAATCCTCTGACCTACAGAGACACACACGGAAACAAGGCTCTGTTACCCCCAGATGCACCTCCACTGGGCACTCCCCACCTTCTACCACGCTGTGCCCAGGGCTGTCCAGGTGCTGGGGCTTCTAATCATTGTGATCTCAGACACCAGGCTAGTAACACAGGAGGGGTTACTCCCCCATTCTGGCATCCACCCAACATGGGGATGCCATTTCGAAGGCCTGCTCCCCTGAATCCTACCAGCTCAACTCATGCCCAATTTTTCATCTGTCAAGACCAATGGGTCTTACTTTCATAAGAAACCTAGATGTTCAGACATCGCATTCCCTAGTGGCACCTCTATTTTGTGCATGTAACAGTGGTGTCTACTGGACCACACTTTTAATCAAGCAGAAACACTATGGTTCCACACAGAAAAAATTCCAGGAATGACAAATAGAATCAAGTGATAGAAAGCAGATCAGGGATCCCCTGGAGCTGGGGTTTGGGGTGAGGACTGACTGAGGACAGGGATGAGGGAGTCTTTGGAGTGATGGAAATGTTCTATAGTAGATCTTAATTGCGTTGCTTACATAGGTATATCCACTTGTCGAAATTCACTGAACTATATACCTAAAATGTATGTATTTTATTGTATGTAAATCATACTTCCATGCAGTCGGTATTTTTGAAAACTTTAAAAAAATGACTCGGGCCAGCTGAGTGGCTCAGCTGGTTAAGAGTGCGAGCTCTGAGTAACAGGGTCACTAGTTTGATTCCCACATGGGCCAGTGAGCTGTGCCCAAGCTGAGCTGCCAACAGGTGGCAGGATGGCTCAGCTGGTGAGGGCATGTGCTTCTAACAACAAGGTTGCCAGTTCGACTCCCACATGGGATGGTGGGCTACACCCCCACACACACTCCCCCCACCCCACCCCCACCCCCGCAACTAAGATTAAACACGGTTCCTTGAGCTGATCAACCGCGAGCTGCCAGCGGGCGGCCGGGTGGAGTCTGGACTTGGGAGCTGAGCTAGCTGCACCCTCCACAACGAAGACTGAAGGACAAGTTGGCTGTTCCCCTTCTCCAATTCCCCAACACTGTTCCCTGTCCCCAATTAAAAAAAAAATGATGACTCCACCTGGCCGGCCCTCAAACTAGCCCCCCCCCACTCACAGGCATGGAGATGGGGAGCTGTGTAACAGCAGGTGGGACCACCGGCCAATAAACTGAGCATGAAATGGCGCAGATGTCAAGGATGTGATAAGGCGCGACACGCTCTCGGTGTTTTGGCATCTCAGAGAGCCTTCTGAGGACAGGAACTTAAAAGGCAGGAGTGCCTGGTGGCTCGGTCTGAACTGGGGCTGGAGTTTTGTGATGAAGGAAGGTCATTAATGAGTAAAGCTAGTGAAAGGGCAAGAAGCAAAGGAAACTGGGGCTAAAAGGACCTGATGTACTCCAGGAAGAAGGTCTGCCCTTCTGGCGTTTATGATAGCTCCTAGACTACATGAGAAATGACTGCACAGCCATAAGGGAGGCATCGCATTCCATTAGTCTCTGGCTCTTTTCTTTCCATCCTTCCCCCTCCATATCCTTTCACCACGATCTAAAACGTTGAACCAATCAAAAAATACATCCTAATCTCAAATGACCCAGGCCTGAATTGGGACATGCCCCCATATGTACAGCAAGAACAAGATTTTCTCGGCTTCCCTTCAGACAATTCCAAGAGTAACTGTGAAATGCACCTGTCCATCTGCCAGTAATCCCAGATACGTCTTCCCCAATCCCTACCTCCAAGCTCTACACTGAAGATGTGAGAAGTGTAAGGCGAGAGAAATGCATGTTAACCAACTACCTGCAGAAAGGAGAAACTGCGCTGCCACCTGCCCGGGCACACATTACCTGTCTGCACTAACAAAGATGATCTCAAATTTCTGGCCTGCCTCCTTGATCTTCCGGTAGGATTCCACCAGGACTCGGGTGAGGCTTCGGCAGGGTGGACACTGAAAGACAAGAGTGGGATCCTGCAGCGTGACGACGTTGCACCTTCAACATCCCGTTTCCCAACCACGTGCCATCAGGGGCCAGGTAAGCAAGACCCAAGGAGGACTGGGATGACCAAACCTGGTTTATAAGAGAGGCAGGGACAAACATGCCTCTCGTAATGGTGAGCATCCAGCACAGGCTCCACCCCACCCCTTCCAGCGTGCCACCAGGCAGCAGTTAAAGGAACCCCTCGGGGACCATTGAATGGGTTAGGAGAGCTACCCTTTTAGGCCAGTCAAAAGAAGTCATTTCTTGCTGCTATTATCATTCATAACAACAAGCACTTATTGCATGCTAACAATGCGCTGGGCACGGGAGAAAGGAAGGATGCCAGGAAATTATGCCAGAGCAGTCCCACCTCCAGAAGCTAATCACAACTGGTCTTGGTGGTGACACTACTGCTTCCTTTCATCTGGGCTAAAGAAGGACCAAACACTCACCCAGTGTGCGGAGAAATAGACTCCCACGTGAGACCCCTCCAGGCTGCTGCTCTCCAGGGACTGCCCATTATTTCTAAGCAAGGGCCCTGCAATGACTTCCCTGAAGGGTTTAGGTCCCCAAGGGAATTCCAAACCTGAAACAGGCAACAGATGGTTGACAGTGTTAAGACTCTTCATTGTGGCCTCTGACCCAAGAGGCCTCGGGGCTGCAGAGCATGACAACTTTATCATCAAATAGTATTTGTTAACATATCTGTAGATCTGCAGCTAAAAATACAGGAATAAATGCAGGGCTCAACCATGCCAGAGCCCTACCTACCCTTAAGGCAATGGTTCCCGAATTTGCATGATCACAGGACCCAATCTCCTGGGGGGATTTTGAAGAATATGAATCCCAGGCCACAGCACAAGTTCCATGATCCAGGGGTAAGGCTGAGGCTGTATGTCCAAAACCAGGCAAAAGAGATTCCCCAGGTAGCTCTGATGAGGGGACAGGTTGGGGAAGCGTTGCCTCAGACATTAACCATGAGTTTCTTCAATTCTACCACTGGAGTCTCAGTGGATCTCAACTCTGACTGCATTTTACAGTCAGCTGGGGAATCTTAAAATATGATGTTCCTGGGTCCCACTCCCCAGAGATTCTGGTTCAGATGGTCTGGGTGGGGGCACAGGCAACCAAGTGAGATGAGAATTTAAGTCTAGGGAAAGAGTAAAACCCACTCAACCCAGATGGTCTACATTCTGATGACACTGAAGCCCCAGGCAGAAAAAGCAAATAATGTGCTCCCAGCTCAACAGGACAATGTCTTCTCACAGGGTGGTCCATGGACCATTGCCTCAGAATCGTCTGGGGTGGGGGGACGATGAGAGGGAAAAGCAGAGACTGGCTGAAAATGCAGGCGGCCAAGTCCACCCTGAACAAATGGATCCAACCATCTTGGGGTTAACGGGGAAATCTGCATTTTAACAAGCTTCACAGGTGTGTGTGTGTGTGTGTGTGTGTGTGTGTGTGTGTGTGTTTAAATTTGAGA
>NW_017731491.1:1390142-1394181 GCF_001890085.2 Hipposideros armiger | reverse complement strand
TTAAATTTGAGAAGATAAAGACTTGGTTTCACGGAGAGCAATTCTTGGAAGCAGGTGAAATTTTTACCGGGAAAATTTGTGACCAGGCTTGAATCCTCTAACTGGATCAATAAGTGAGGAGGGAAGACCTCATGATCATTTTATGACTCCAGTGCCAAGGGGAGAGAAACAGACGTTGGACAGCCACCGAGCGGGGCGATCAGAGCAACCTACCCAGCATGGCCATCCACCTGGCTGGCCAGCAAGACCAAGGCCTGCGGGACTTGGGCAGTACCTAGAAATGAGGTGCACTCACCGCTGAGACCAGGACGCAACAGAAACTGCGACTTTGCTATGGGAATATTTCAAAGAGAAAAGAGAAAAAAGAAAAAAGAACCCAGAATCACTAAGCCTGCCTCTCATTGTTAAGGTGACAGCTGCCGTTGAAACAGCACTAGAAGTCAGCATCTGAGCTCTAGCTGCTTCTCAACTGCATCCTCAGCCTCGAAGCTAAACTTCCTTTCTCAGATTCCATCTCCTTCGGCCCGTGAATTAAAGCTCCCAGGAGGGACATTCTGATCCGTTTAAAAATCTTAACCATGACCTGGAGAATACTACAATTTCATCAAGACAATACTCTTTAGCCGAAGAAACCCACTTACATACACAGCTGACCCTTGAACAACACGGGTGAACTGTGTGTGTCCGTTATATGCAGATGTTTTCCCACCATCAATTTGAAAAAATCTGCAGATGAACCGTACAGCCTAAAACAGATGATGCCAATTTACGGTATCACTAATACAGTACAGTACTGTAAAAGTATTTTTTCTTCCGTATGATTTTTTTAATAACATTTTTTCTCCAGCCTCCTTTATTGTAAGAATACATATAACATACAAAATATGTGTCAATCAACTGTTTATGTTATCGGTAAGGCTTCTATGTTATCAGTAAGGCTTCTGATCAATAGTAGGCTCTTAGTAGTTACGTTTTTTGAGAGTCAAAAGTTATACACAGATTTTTCACTGTGCGGGGGTCGACGCCCCTACCTCCATGTTGTTCAAGGGTCAACTGCATTTCATATGTATGCTCTTTAGCAATGTGGGGTGGGCAGGAGGGAAGTAGTCAGTGTAGCAGGATGGAGAGGAGCATACAGGATGGACTTGCCAAGGTCTCACCTTCTGGGTCATCACGGATCACCAGCAGCCCATTCCTGCACACGACCTTCCCGGTGGTGGCGTCTAGGAATATTAGTGATGGAATGTTGGAAATTCGATATTTGTTCCAAAGTTTAAGCTGTAAGAAGAAAAGTTAAAGATGGTGGTTAAGTCCAAACTGGATTAATCGCAGAGTTCTTTGGGGTCCCTCAGGCCTGCAGGGTAGATGGGCTGGAAAACACTACAGTACAGATGAATGAATAGCTGATCGAAAGCTACATACAGCCCCACTTGCCCCTGTTGTCTGTGACAGTGCGAGGGACCCTGAGCCTGAGTCCCACCCAGGCTCAAGCCTGGCAGAGGCTGATGGGGGATGGATAACACTTATTCTAGGAGGGCTCTGTTCTCCTACCTCTCCCCTGGGCACTTTCTCTAACAAGCATGAAGACGAAGACTGATTATGCATCTTATGAATACAATCAGACCTCTGCCAGGTAGTTAAGGCAGGAAAAGAGGATTTTTTATTGGCGCCTCTCCCACCCTATCAGCAGGCAGGTGCTCCCCTGTTCTGCTGTGTCCCCTGAGCTACAAAGGAGAAGGGACAAGGATATCCAACAGGAGACAAGTAGTTAATATCTGCCCCTCTCACCACCCTGCCAGCTCCCTGGAATATCGGCAGTCATTACAAGCATGTGCCACTCAGCCAGCCAATATTAGGGAAGCAATGTCCTGAGCCAGCCCCAACCCTCGGCTCTTGGTGCCACTCACAACAATCCACAATCTATTGGCAGGTTCTCAAGGCTGACTGCACACACTGTCAGAGGGCCAAGATCTAAGCAGGACGAGGCTGAAGAAATGTGAGTGCAACAGCCCAGGGCCAGGAGCCAAGTATGTGCAGGCTCCTTTGTTGGCTCAGGGCTGCCTAGGTGAACACGGTTCAGGTGGGCCGAATGCTGGGTGCTCAGGAACTTAACTGCCAAGCCCAGAAAATGACAGAATGAAATGAAACATCGAACTACCAATGCGGCTCCAGGAAAGAAAGAAACAAGGGGAAACTGAAGAATGCTCCATTGGTGATTCAGCTGTGAGCCTCCCTTCCAGGTCTGGGGCCCAGAGAGAAGGGCTGGCCACCAGACACGGGCAGAAGAGGGCACGGATATGTCAAAGGAAATAGGCATCAGAAGTCCAGCTGCATATACAGCAGGGAGAAATGCATGTGTGGCTGTGATTATTATTGTTTTTAATTAAATCCCAAGCAGTGAGGGAGTCGGCAGGGTACCTGCCAAGAAATGTTAGGCTCCCCCTGTCTGTGGAGACCTGGTCTTGGCAGGAAGGATGGTGGGACCCCATCTCAAACTGGGTGGGCCCTGCCTTCGCCGGCATGTTCCCCACACCACACCCCCCGGCCTCACATTTCAGATGGGCTCCCCAAGCCAGCCCAGGACCTCAGAACAAGAATGGCTCTGCACATACAGTTTTCAAAGACCAGTGTTGCGTCATCACAGAGAAACCTGATACAGGATTCAGGGTAAACATCCTTTTTTTTTTTAAAGATTTTATTGGGCAATTGGGGGAAGGGAACAGTGTTGGGGAATTGGGGAAGGGGACCAGCCAAGTTGTTGTTCTTCAATCTTCGTTGTGGAGGACGCCAGTCGCCATCTGGCTTCCCGTCAGCAGCTTGTGGCCTCTAAGTTCAAGATGCTGTGTTCAATCTTAGCTGCGGTTGGGCATAGCCACCATCCCATGCGGGTGTCAAACCAGCAGCCTTGTTGTTAAGAGCGCATGCTCTATCCACTGAGCCATCCGGGCGGCAGTTCAGCTCAAGGTGCCGAGTTCAGTCTTAGTTGCGGGTGGGTGTAGCCCACCATCAAACAGGCAATCTTGTTGTTACACCAGCTGAGCCATCCTGCCACCTGTTGGCAGCTCAGCGACAGCTCAACTCAGGCGCAGTGTCACTGGTCCATGTAGGAATCGAACCGGAGGCCCTGTTGCTCAGAGCTCGCGCTCTTAAGCCTACTCTTAACCAACTGAGCCACTTGACCGCCCCCACAGGGTAAACATTCTTAAGAGAAGAGGTTCAACAACAAAACAAGACCATCTGCTGCTGGGATTGGCTTCAGAAGTTGGGGTGGTACAGGGATCTAGCCAGGTTAATTTAAAAAACAAGGGGTGGGGTGGAGAGGAAGATTAATATTATCAGGGTTTTCTGGCTTAAAAAGTAATTATTGAGGGAAAAAGTAATTATTGGAAAAAATGAGAAACAGCACACCACAAAAATTGAGATAAAAATCACTCATGACTCACCACTTACAAAAGCTTAGACTATTTGATATTCCACTAGTGGCAAATGTGTGTGTCCGTTTCCTAGTTCCCTCACCAATATTGTCACCAACCTTAGTTTTTCCAATTTGATAGGAAAAAAATGATATTGCATTTTGGTTGCTTATATTGTACTTAGCAATGTCTAGATGTAGGTGTGTGTGTGTGTGTGTGTGTGTGTGTGTGTGTGTGTGTGTGTGTGTAAATATACTGTTTCTTCCCCAGTATGTTTTATAACTGTTAAGTGCTGAAATTCACCCAACAGATAGTAACTGAGCATCTATTTGTGACAGCCCTGTTCTAAGCACACGTGATACAAGAAAGAACCCAAGATACAAGATGAAGCCACTGCCTTTACAAAGCTTCTATTCTAGTTGGGGAGACAGAAATAAACAAGAATATAAATAGAAAAATAATTTCAGTGCCAGCCGGGTGGTGCATTGGTTAAGAGCTGGCTTGGGACGCCAGAGGGCCCCGGTTCGGATCCCACATATGAGGACCAGTGACACTGCCCTCTTCAGCTAAGATGCTGAACAACAGCTCAACCTGGAGCTGGGCTGCCGTGAGTCGCCGGCGACGGC
>NW_017731491.1:1362376-1389997 GCF_001890085.2 Hipposideros armiger | reverse complement strand
CAACTAGACTGAAGAACAAAAGGACAGCAACTTGTCTGTTCCCCTTCCTCCAATTCCCCAGCGCTGTTCCCATCCCCCAATTCCCCAATAAAAATATTTTTTAAAAAATAAAAATAAAAATAATTTCAAACACTTACAAATGATAAAAGGAAAACAGAGCTCTCTTATCAGGTGGCCCTGGACTGGGAATAGGCTGCAGCTGAACTTGACCTGCCCCAGAGCCCCTACCAAGAGACCCCGGAACCAACATAGCCAGTGGCCAGCTTCAGACCACACCAGAGCACCACCCAACCACCTCCACAAACAACACACACAATAGGCAGACTCGGCAGGCACCAGAGCCCCACTAAAGGGAATTCTTCTCTGTAGTGTCAGCCTCTGCACATCTGCTCCTCCACTGTAGTCACAGCCAGTCCTCACAACCAATCAGCCTATGGGTCAATCCTTCCCACTGACATGCCAACAGCAATCAAGGCTCAACTACAACAGGAGGGCACACACAACCCACACAAGAGACACACCTGGAGCACCCAGCACAGGTGACCACAGAGACTATGTCACTCAGCCCCACAGAACACCTAGTACATAAGGCTACACTACTAAGGCTGGCAGATGTAGCAGCTCTACCTAATACATAGAAACAAACACAGGGAGGCAGCCAAAATGAGGAGACAAAGAAACATGTTCCAGATAAAAAGACAGAACAAAACTCCAGAAAAAGAACTAAACAAAATGGAGATAAGCAATCTCCCAGGTGCAGAGTTCAAAACACTGGTTATAAGGATGCTCAATGAACTCAGAGGAAGAGTAGATGAACTCAGTGAGAACTTTAACAAAGAGATAGGAAACATAAAAATGGAGACAGATTAAATCTGTCTAGGCCTTTCAGGCAAAATAGTCCCAATTCTACTCTTTCTTTACATATTAAATTTTCCTCATTCTTGTATTTGCTTTCTTATGAAAGTCCTCCAAGTCTCTCCCATGCATTTTTGTATTAGATAACCACAAATAAAAGATATGGTAAATACTCTACTTAAAAAATGGAGATAGAGGGTCGGCTGAGTGGCTCATTGGTTAAGAATTGGTTGGGAGTGCAAGCTCTGAGCAGCAGGGCTGCTGGTTCGGATCCCACATAGGCCAGTGATGCTGCGCGCTCTACAGCTAAGATGGTGAACAACAGCTTGACCTGGAGCTGGGCTGCCGTGAGTCGCTGGTGACGGCATAGGCTGCAGCCCCTGCTGCAGTGGATTGCTGTAAGCTACCATGAGTGGCCGGCAGCCAAGCGTGAGTGGCCGGCAGTCGGCGTGAACCGCCATGAGCAGCCATCCAATGGCCGGCAACCGATCTGCCTCAGCCAGGAAGAGCGCAATGATCACAATATCAACATGGGCCAGTGAAGCAATGTCCTCTACAACTAAATTGAAGAACAAAAGGACAGCAACTTGTCTGTTCCCCTTCCCCAATTCCCCAATGCTGTTCCCTCCTCCAATTCCCCAGTAAAAAAAAAATTTTTTTTTAAATGGAGATAGAAAACATAAAAAAGAACCAGTCAGAAATGAAGAATACAATAACCAAAATAAAAAATACATTAGAGGGAATCAATAGTAGATTAGATGAAGCAGAGGATCAAATCAGTAATTTGGAAGACAAGCTAGCAGAAAACACTCAATAAGAACAGCAAAGAGAAAAAAGAATATCTAATCAGTATAGTGTACACCTGAAACTAATATAATATTGTAAGTCTACCGTAATTGAAAAATTAAGAAAACATTGTTTAAAAAGGAAAACAGTGGAGTAACAACAAAGCATGCTGGGGGAGTAGTACATATAATAGTTAACTAGGAAGGCATCTTTGAAGAAATGACACTTGAGCACTGACACCAATAACGAGCAAGCCATGTGCGCACCAGAGAAAGCTACTTGAGGTCCAGGGAACCTGTGTAGAGGCCAGGAGGCTGACTGGGGAAGGCTGGAGTAGATGGAGCCAGATAGAGCCAGGGAGGGGAAGTCACAAGGGCAATTATGGACCAGATTTTTAAGGCCCTGTAGAGTGGTAAAAATAATGGAATTTTATTATAAGCGTAAGAGGTTAAAGTTAGCAGAGGAGCGGCATGATCTGATTTATATTTTAAAGGTCACTTTGGCTGCTGTGAAGGAACACACTGCAGGGGAACACAAGTGACAGGCCAATCGGGGAAGCTACTACGAACAGCTCAGGCAGGAGGTGAAAGCAGTGGTGAGGACTTGGGATATAGCAGCAGAGAGAGTGAAGCTATGATATATTTTGAAGATAGTCAATAGAACAGACTGACAAATTAAATGTGGGGAAGGGGTGATGGAAAGAAAAAGATCAAGGATGTACTGTGGTTTGGGGGCTTGAGCAAAAGTGTGTCAAGGGGTCCCATTAACCAAGATGAGAAACAATGGAGGAAGAAGAAGTCTGAGAGGAAAAAATCAAGATTGGATATGTCAAGTTTGAGGTGCCTATTAGATACGCAAGTGGAGATTTCAAGTAGGCATCTAGATTTACAAATCTAGATTCGGAGGGCGGCATGGGATATAAATTAGGGATTATCAGTGTCCAGATGCTGTTAGGGGTCATGGGCCTGAATGAGGTCATCCAAGGAGAGGACATGGTTATAGGAGAAAGGAGATCCCAGGGCAGAGTCAGGGACCATCAATACTGAGAAGGAGTGACAAGGGACATGGGAGGACACGAGGAGACTGGTGTCCCACACGGCATGTGAAGAAAGAGTTTTGGAGACAAGAAAGTAGACAATTGTGTCAAATACTTCTGAGATGTTGAGTACAATGAAAACTGACCAGCGGATTGGCAACTAAGGTCACATGTGACCTTGACAGGGTCAGGGTCGTGACAGAGCAGTCGGTGAAATGGTGAAGCTGAAAGACACACTGGAGTGGAAGAGCAAGGGAAGGGGGCACAGCTCTGTCTAGCACACATGCCTAAAGTGGGCCTCGGACCCAGAAAATTCGAGTCCTCTTGCCAACATATGAAACACTAGAGGAGAATAATAAAAAGAAGGAAGGTTATAAAAAAAAAAAAGAAAGAGAAAATGGCAGAGAAGGGACTGAATTGGACTATAGACAATTCTCTTTAAGAGTTTTGCTATAAAGGGAGCAGAAAAGGGACTGTAGCTGGAAAAACACATGATGAGGTCAGAGGAAGGATATTTTAAAGATGAGGTCAGAGGGAGAATAGCTTAAAGATGGGAGATACTATAACATATGCCATTGGGGATAATTCAGAAGAGAGAGTACAAAATTGATGAGAAGAAAAAATGCAAGAACAAAGTCCTCGGATAGGCAAAAGAGTGGGATCTATGTCACAAGTGGAAAGGCAGAGTTATAAAAACAGCTAACTTTTAAATATATAATCTTACTTCAAAGTACTTTTTTAGTTTGAAGAGAAAGCCATGCTATTTGCAAATAAAGACAACTTTATCTTCTTTTTGCAACAGCTACACCATTTATTTCCTTTTCTTATAGAACTATAATGGCTGGAACTTCCAGAACAATATTAAACAGCAAGCATCCTTATCTTCTACCTGACCATATGGATATACCTGTAATATTTTACTATCATATGTAACATTAGCCTCTGGTTTCAGGCAGATATTCTTTAACATGTTTAACAAAATAGTCTTGAATGTTATTCAGTCTTAAGAAGGAAGGAAATTCTGCAATATGCTACAACATGGATGAACCTTGAGGACATCACGCTAAATGAAAGAATAGTCACAAAAAGACAAATACTGTATGGTTCCATTTACATGAGGTACTTAGAGTTGTCAAAATCATAAAGACAGAAATTATAATAGTTTTATAAGATGAAAAGAGTTATAGAGATGGATGGTGGTGATGGATGTACAGCAATGTGAATGTATTTAATACCACTGAACTGTATACTTAAAATGGTTAAGGTGGCAAATTTTATGTTATGTGTATTTTATCAATAAAAAATAGCCTTCCATAACATTTTGACCAAAATTTTAATCAGGAATGGATGGTTACTTTATGGTTATTCTTTTGATCTATTGTATTGGGTTATCGGAAAAGTCATGACACATTTTTGCAACGAAAAACAGAAAAAAATACGTCATGACTTTTCCGACAACCCAATATATTTAGTAGTCACTTCAAGGTTAAACCATCCTTGCGTCATAGAGGAACTCTTCCCTGGTCACATGTATTGTTAAGAGATCACTACAATCATATCTTCCCTGGTGCTTGGGGCTCCCATAAGCAAATGGCATCTTGTAACAAGACTCTCATTTGGGGTAGCTAAATCTTCTCTGAAGTAAATTATAGCCCATGAGCCTTAAATATGAAGATAACACATCCAACATGATTAATTAGAACAGTTTGAATGTAGACATTTATATTATACTTGAAATGTTAAGCATGTGACTGGCTGTTGGCTAGATTTTTTTTTTTTTAAAGGGTGGATTTTGGGTACCTGGGCAACCTAGCCCCTAAATGCTTGGCCACTCAGTGTGAGTCAGGACCATTCCCCCAGCTGACATCATAAAAGCAGGACCTGAAGCCTGGCATAGTTTGAGAGCTTTAGTCCTGTTCCTTTTAAGGCTCCCCCTTGATAAATAAGAAAGAACTCATTTTTTTTCTGGGTCCCTCATGTAGGCAGAGACTATGCCACCTTGCCCCTGCTTCACCCTAAATCACCACAGATATTTCTTTTCTCTCAGTATCCTCCTTGGAGACAGAAGAACTATAGCACCTATGACCCTTATCTCTCTTCTCTCACTAGGCGTGCTCTGCTTTCTTTCCCACTGGGACTCAAGGAAGACAGGAGGTCTTGGCTTGTATGTTAGCCATAGTTGTTGAATCTTTTGTTTCCAAGTAAATGTCCACGGGTTTGGTGAAAAAAAAACTAGGCTTCTAGTTTTATATCTGACACTGAAAAGTTGATCCTTTTGTAGAGTAAGACATGTCACACTCTAATTTTATGATAACAATTTATTTAGAAATTTATGTCATTCATCAGTGATTTCTAGATTTGCATGGGACTATCTTTCTGAGGTTGTAGCATCACAGTGCAGAAGGCACAGAAATGATCATTGTGATCATGTCCATTTTGACACTCAAATCAGAAAGTGAACCTTATGTTAGAGAAGTCACGTAGGTCTGTTTTGATGATGGTTTTCTTAGGCTGACTGGAAATAAGAAATGTGTGAGCTTAAAGAAATGATCACCAAGATTCACTTCTGTGCCTTTTCACCTGTGTGTGACACCTGAAGTCCACTAAAGGTTTTTTAAAAGGCCTCTTAGGAAACAGTGGTTTCATAACCAATTTTGGGTTACAGACACTTTTGAGGATAAAAGCGATAGATCCTTTCCCCAGAGAAAAGTGCACATGCACTAAAGAGTCTATGTGCAATTTCATAGAGTTCATTAATCCCTTCAAGCTTGTTAGTGAACCCATCTGATCCCATCCCTGTGTGGACCCCAGGTAAAGACCCCCTTGTCTTAAGAATTCATTTTAGTGCATAGCTTGACCTTGCTTCAACTGGGAGACCTACGATATTGCACCATCTTTATTCCTGTCATGAAAAGTTCCCTCTAATAGAAATCAGCATTTGCCTAAACTCTAAGATGACGCAACAGCGAAGAGTGGGAGATTAGTCTCACTATGCTGCTGTGACTATGTCCTACACTCACTCAGGGCTGATTGGCTCCCGTGGTCTTTAATTCATCCCGTTGCCTTCACGATGGTAAACATCAGAACCACCCAGGACTGACTCTAACTACACTTACTTTTAAGGATCCCCAAGAAATGAGTTCATACTCTCCCTTGGTACAATATTAGAGCATTGAATCAAAGTCGCGAGCATACGTGCTTCCTTGTTATCTTAAAGTTGCTTCTTGGGAAAAACAAAACAAAACATGGTAGTATAGGAAGAAAACAGAATTTAGAGGGCCTGGGTTTACATTCTGGCCCTGACATCTTATGAGATGTCAGCTGGTGACATGGTACGAGACATGGGGCAGGTCATGCCTCCTCACCTAGCATAGTAATACCCACATGACAGGAACTTAGATGAGGTGCTGTCTGCAGAGATGTTCTGAAAGCTAAAGCACTATGCGTGTGGACAAACCACTAATATTTGAATCAAATTTATGCTTATTTCCCCCTTGTCTTGTCAGCATCCTCTTCAAAACTACATTTTCCTGTCAACTCTATTTTAAAGTTAATCCATCAACTGTCTATAGTTAGTAGGTTGTACATAAACCTCCTCCAGAAATGGGGATTTCCTTCTCTATTTTTTCCTTCTGTATTTTTGCCATAAGCACAATACACATATACATTTTTTGCAAAGCATACATATTTTTTGGCCAGTTTTCTGTGGTCTGTTTGCCTCCTCTTCTTCTCCCTCGCCTTCTTTCTTTTGTCCTCCTACCTCCCATTTTGGATTTCCAGATTTTAAAGGGGCATCTGGAATTTTTTTAAAAAACAGATACCACATCCGATCCTGACAGAAATTCCTACTTCATTTCTTCGTCTCTTGGCTTGGATGACTGAAGCATGAAATACGGTACAGTCTGTTACAAAAGAGCGTAGGAGGAGAAGGAGCTGAGTCGGGCAGTTCCCATGCCGGCAGCCTTTGAACCAGGAGGCTGGACTGAGAGCCAGGGCCCACACACCACTGGCCATTGGCAGATAAAAAGGCTAACGGCACCTCAGACAAGCACTTTCCAGGGCTACACTGACAGGCACTGCTGCGGCTGGGAAAGATGAAATGACTTACATCCAATGCCTGCTCTCCCTCCAGGAACTGTCCTCGCAAAACAGTCCACCCAAAGTTCATTTCCACGACACGTTGGACTTGCTGAACCACCTCCTTTCACAGCTACCCAGAGCCAGGTAGCTCCCATAGACCAGGCCATAGCAAAGCCTCAAAGCCTAGAAACCTAAGTGTTTATAATAAGTTCACCGGCTTCAGAAGCAAGGCAACAGAGATGAAACAGAAAAAGAGAAAGAGGAGATGATATTAGCTCAACTTGGCGAAAATCAAAAAGGATGACAAAACGGGCTATTGGGTTACTTAAAAGTTCCCGTTCCTTTGCCTGGCGGCTGTTTCTGGTTAATGATTCCAAGGTTGTGGTTGAAGCTATATCATCCTAGGAATGTTGGTCAGAAACGCTTTTACGGTGACCCACAAAACAATGAGGCAAATGTCAAAAATGACAGGATGGGGAGCTGGGAGACAGTAAAAATGCAAACTATAAAGCCGAGCGAATCTGAAACACTGGTGGGATTAGTCAGCACCCACAGATGCCACAGGGAAATACAACCTGGCGATTTCCGAGAAGCCCCAATTCCTGAGGGTTACACGGGATCTGCCTCTCGTTCTGAGGACTGGACCTTGCACTTGACTGGGGGTCTAAGTTTTTATTTCTCAACAGCTGCTGCAAATCTGTGGGCTCAAGCCAAAGCTAACACAGATGTAGGATTAATCTACCTTGGCGAGGTCAGCCAGAGCCTTCGCAGGCAAACTTTACTCCTGTCCTTCCACCAAACGCTGACCGCAGTCAACGCCATCTTTTCTGTGAACAGCTTTTGAAAACAGATCCTTAAAAGTGTCCCCACCCTTCCTAACCAAACATGACCAAAGCCCGTGATATGTACAGTCTGAAAGGAGAAATTCCCCTTATCTCACTCCCAAATGTCAGGGCAGTATATACACCAGAGGTTACTTGGCACAGGCTTGGGAGCCAGACTGCCCGGGTCTAACTCTGCTCTGGCCACTCACCAGTTGGTGACCTCAGACAAGCTACCTAACTCTCTCTCAGTTTTCTCATATGTAAAATGGGGACAACAGTACCCACCCTTTATTGGACTGTTGTGAAGATTAGATGTGTGACATGAAGTGCTTAGAGCAGTGTCTGGCATAGATGAGGTATTATATTGGGTTGTCAGAAAAGTCATGATGTATTTTTTCTGTTTTTCATTGCAAAAATGTTTCATGACTTTTCTGACAACCCAATAGTATAACTACTATTATTAATGTCAATTATCATGGTGTTGTTGTTATCCCAGAACCATTCTAAATGCTCCAGCAGGACCTTGTCCTCATATCCTCTTGCTTCTGAGGCATGATTCCCACTGTGTGAATTGTCCTGGGACTGAAATTTTCACAGCCTGGTACAGTTGTTGGCTAAGTACAGTGCTTGGCACATGTTATGCATTCAGTAAATGATGGGTGAACACATGGAGGAACGAATGGATAAAATGAATGGAGGAAAGGAGGAAATACTGTGGACGGGTTAGCCAGACTGGATGCTTAGCTAGCAGTCAAGTTCAGCTGTTGAAAGGGCTCCTTAATGACCAAGACTCTCCCTAGTTCCTTGGGATACTTGGGAGCCCAGAAGACTCTTTAAACTGCAGAATAAATTACCTATAACAAGTCCTAGTGCAATGAGAGGTCTCCTCTCTTTATCTAACCGTGCCTTTGAACCCTGCACCCTCCTCCTTACCTTCCTATCTCTCCTTTGCCTGGAGCCAACACAGAGAACAGACCAGCATGTGAGACCACGGAAAAGATGTGGGTGGGCTGGACGAGGCTGGTCGGAACCATCACTAGCTTAGGAGAAATCAAAGCCCCGCTAGTGGGTTGGTAGGTATAAAGCTAGAGTAACGATCAATTCTCCCTTCACTATGGCTGGTTCAGAGAAAAGACCTATATGTCTCAAGGTCACAAGAGTGTGAGACTCAGAAAATAACATGTCCATGCTGCTTCCTGCAGACAAAAGCGCAGGCATGAAACACACCATACGCCCTCCGTCTGGGTCCATCTCTGCTGCCCCAGGCTGTATTAAAAGAAAATGAAAAGGCTGAGTAGAAGGGACATTAAAATTTTATTCTTCATTTCTCTAGGTCTCAGAACAGGAGGCTTCCTAACCGATTTACAGCTGACCTAGCTGGGCTGTGCCATCCAACAGAGCTTTACTGGGTGTGATTTACTTAAACATTAATCCAAGTGTTGCAGGGGGAATAAAGGGGAAGAGATACCTGTGCCTGCCTTCAGGAACTTTACAGTTTAGAAGTGGAAAATGCTTAAAATAGTAAATCTGATGTTACATATGTATTTTACCACAATAAATAAAAAGTGAAGCTACGAGTACCTATGTACGGGCATTACACAAGGCAGATATCATGGCAACTGTCAGGAGAGATGAGCAAAAAGGGCAACAAGGAAGGCTGGCTCCATCCTAGTTTAGTGAACATGCCAGGAATGTTACATCAAACACGCTTACCGTTTCAAACACCCGCCACGTAACCACTTTCATTCCAGACAGGGATGGCCACGAGAACCAACAGCTCATGGCTGAGTTTGGTCCTTGTGGGTCAGTCAAGTCTTTAGTCAATATTTTTATTTATCAGAGGGCAGTACAGTATAGGGAAAATGGTTAAGAACATGGTTCTGGAGCCAGACATCCTGGGTTCAAACCCCAACTCTCCTACATTACCTGCTGGGTGAACCTGGACAAGTTACTTCACTCTCAACGCCTCAGTATCTTTAAGAATAGAGCTAGGATACTAACAATGTCTGCTTCATATTCTTGTGGTTAGAATTAATTGGATGTATATGCATTTAACACTTAGAACACTGCCTGGTAGATAGTAAGAGTTCAATAAATGTTAGAGATGCCCACCAAGTGGCTCAGTTGGTTAAGAGCACAAGCTATGAGCAACAGGGTCACCGGTTCAATTCCCACATGGGCCAGTGAGCTGCACCCAAGCTGAGATGCCGCTGAGCTGTCAACAGGTGGCAGGATGGCTCAGCTGGTGAGAGCACTTGCTCCTAACAACAAGGTTGCCAGTTTGACTCCCGCATGGGATGGTGGGCTATGCCCACCCACAACTAAGATTGAACACAGCATCTTGAGCTGAGTGGCTGTGAGCTGCCGACGGGCGGCCGGATGGCGACTGGACTTGGAGCTAACCTAGCTGCGCCCTCCATACCTAAGATTGAAGGACAATAACTTGGCTGTTCCCCTTCCCCAATTCCCAAACACTCTTCCCCTCCCCAAATGCCCCAATAAAATCTTAAAAAAAAACAAAAGTTAGAGATGATGATGATGCCACCTAAAGAGATAGTGCCATTTCTCCTTGACCATAAGTGGGAAAATGACCCCTCTAACCCTCATTTAGATCCATGTTGGCTACAGGTCCATTCTGATGGAGGAGGAATGGGGGGAAATAACCCCATGGGCCTTGTATCAGGTACCAGTCTGGGCACCTGTAGATAGAGGAACCAGGCCAGGAGATAACTCTACAGAGTAAATGCCAGTTACTCCCAGCCTGGTGGTGTGGGGACCTCTTAAGTTCTTAGGAGCCTCACTTCACTTTGCACGATATTCTTTTACAACAGAAATCAATTTGCTGCTAGTATGAGAGGTAGAGGATCTGATATGCCACTTCCTCCTTTTATCCCTTTATCCCGAGATGCCTCTCCCCATCGGCAGCCAGCCTTCCACCACACACCTCACCAGGTCAGAGCAAGCTAGGCTTCCGCCTCAGCTTGTCACTCCAAAGTGCTGTCAAATACACCGCCGATTCCCAGCATAGAGGACTGCACACTATATGCTTCTATTAGGTTTTGAATACAAAACAACCCCTGCCCCTCAGTCCTCTCTCCAAGGGGCGGCTGTGTTCTGGTGGCCCCAAATCCTCGCTACATCAAGGCGGGAAGCAGAGTATAGTGGGTAAGATGGCCTGGGTTTGAATCCTGGCTGTCCCGTCTTGAGCAAATTACTAAGCCTCCCCAAGACTCACTGTCTTCAATTGCAAAATGGTTCCGTGGCATCTCCTTTCTAGGGTTACACTGTGAGGGTAGATAATACATAGGAAGTCAGAACTGTCCCTGGCACACAGCAAGCACTCCTTTTTAATGGGTGCCCTTCCAGGTCTCATCTCGGAAATCCCATTTAGGGCAACAGGCCCCACACATGCTCCTCAAACTACAAGAGCACTTACCAAGCAGGATTTGACTATGGTGATCAGGACACCATGGCACCACCAGTCCCTGCCGGGGCTGGGACCCAGACCAACCCACACAAACAAACACAGAATATTTTACAAGTCACTTGCCGGAAGGTAAGCAGATCGACCCTGGCGGAGGAAAGGGAGAACAGAGGAGTCTCCCCTGCCTCAGCAATGGCTCTGGGTGAGACAACAGCTCTACTTCTTCACAGAAATGAACACGCTTTCCAGACTAACATTCGGTCTGTGGCTCTATCTTTCTCAATACGGAGGAGTGGCAGAATGCCACTAAGAAACGGTCACTCATTCCGACCATAACCACCAGGGACACAAGGGGCTGATGGCGACCATGCAGGGGGGCATGAGAAGTTAAAAAATAAAAAGATGGAGTTCCACATGGCTCAAAGGCCTGGCCGCTGGTATCGGCAGTGGGCTACAGTGTTATGATTCTGGTGACGAAGGCTACCAGGCGTTACTGGCGAGAACGAAGGGTGAGCCCAAGAGGCTGCAGCCCATATGTAACCAGCAGTTTAAGAGGCCAACAGGGAACCAAGCATATCCTAAGACACCAGTGGCCTCGTTCTCCTCCGCACCCCTTTCTTCCTACTAAACTTTCTTTCAAAAAGCTGCACCTTCAGACAGGCATCCATCAATAACACCACCAAATTGGTGAGATAAAAATGACGTGCACAAATATCAAGACAAAACGTAAGTGTTTTCTTCTCACCCGTCAAAAGTGCTGACATGCAAAATAGCTCTTAATCGCTCTAGTTCACTGTGGGTTTGGAGAGTCCCGTCCCCAAACACTTGGAACCTGGTATCGTTTATAACACCAGTGAAAGAGGTTCATTGGCTATGCCATACAACTTCCTGCCCTAATGACTCAACAAGCCAGGAGATGAGCAGTTTGTTGGGAGTACAAAGCGACATATGGCTGCCAAGTTTTCTGGCTGAAACCACAGACGGAGAGAAAGGCTGCTCTGCTTCCCCACGCTGAAGCTCTCACAAGCTGACAGAGGGATTTCCTAAAACCCCATCTGGTATAAAGAACCTCTACTGGGCAGAGTGGTTTGGAACAGCAAGGGGGTGGCTAGTAATAACAGACTAGGGCCAAATGCTACAAAGAAAGAAGAACGAAAGAAGTGGCTGTACAAGAGAGGACGAGGAGCCAGAATTGGTCTGGAATCTGAGAGCCCACGTCCCAGCTCCAAAGGCAATCGCTTCTTGTGGGGGATAGGGTTTCTGTGGCTTGTGTCATTGTGGGTCCTCTCTGCTGATATTATCGGGAAAAATTTCAAGTTTTCCCACATGCGCTCCAAGCAGTGTATTTTTACTTGAACACTGGGATCCTTGATCTGCCACCTCCTCTGAGAGACGTGTCACCATACAAGTTCTACCCAGACTGTGAAGTTCATACCAAAAGAAATAAATTCTGAGCATCTGCGCACCAGATTTTTATAGGGTCCATAAGGATGAAACAAAACAAAAAAGGAAGAAAGGAACCCTAGGATGAAGGGCCGTGTGGAAGGAGAGCTGCCATTCCTTGTAGATCTGGGGATGGCGCGGGAGGAAGTTGCTCGTCAAAGCACTAATATCTCCCACCCTTCCCCTTCCTTAGTTGGAAGGGGGCAGGTGCTATCAGTTCACCCCAACAAATCCATCCCTCATGGCTCAATACAAGATGTAAGGCCACCAAATTTGGGAACTGGCCATACCTAATGAAGGGACTTGGCAAAAAAAGATGCCCTCAAGGTTTGGTTTTGTTAAGAAAAAAGAAATCCATACTATGAAGCCTTTATCACCTAAAAACAGACCTTTCCCTAGGAGATGGTGTTAGTTCAGGTTCCCGAGGAAGGACAACAGGGTTCTCCCAGCCTCCTCAGCTCTAGGGGGGCTGACAAGC
The DNA here is from genome assembly GCF_001890085.2 of Hipposideros armiger. Taxonomy (NCBI): domain Eukaryota; kingdom Metazoa; phylum Chordata; class Mammalia; order Chiroptera; family Hipposideridae; genus Hipposideros; species Hipposideros armiger. The sequence continues at coordinate 1,377,071 of NW_017731491.1, read as the reverse complement.
CATGACCTCGGAGCTCCAGGCTCTGATTTTCTACTAATTCTCAAACTCAGCACTTGAATGACATGTCCAGCCTGATTTACTACACATGACAGGACCCCTAGGACCAGGTACCAGAGTAAAAAGCTCCAATGACAAAATGAGGTAGATTTCATAAACTCTGGAAACAGAGTTTTAAGACGTGAAGCGATCCACCAAGTCAGCTGCAAGACAGAGTTCCACCCATCTAGAATCTTACTGTCATCCTCACAGGGCTCGAAACCCAAAGACCATCTTGTGTCTCCTTCATCAGCTGAGTCCCCCTGAGGACTAAATCTTTTGCTGCTTTTGCATCTTCAGTGCCTTATGTATGGTAGGTACTTGATAAGTGATGATGATGATGATGACAATGACGATGATGGTGATTATGATGATGATGGTGGTGGTGGTGGTGGTGTTCAGGCTGAGAAAGAACCGCTTACTAGCTTCTCACATTGGACTCTACAGAGGCAGCATGAAAAACAAGCAAGCTGGTATTTCATTTTCACACATTCATCATCATGCCTAAACAGCTACTCAATAAATTGCTATCCAAAAAAAGAAATCAGGCAAAAAGGCTCCAAACTTTCTGCAGCTTCTAGCGGATGAGGAATGCGATTACATAACACCTACTAACCCAAATGCTATAAATTACAAGCCAGCGGGCTGAGCTTTTCATGTCCACTCTCCAAACGCAAGCAGGAGCAGGAAGTGTGGTTTGTGAGAATTACAGAGATGTTTATCATTTCAGCGCCATCCATACCTGGTCCACTGTGGAGCTATTAGCACTCAGCAGAGCACTCCTTTCAATTTCCTACTTGATTGTTATTTCATCAGGGTGGTTTTCTTTCCCCCCTTGCCCTGGCTGCATAGAAAACTCTGTTTCTTGGCAGAACTTTCCAAGTGCCCAGTTAAACCCCTTGTTACCACTTTCCTGCTTCAGGAAGTCCCACGGAGCCCCAGCCAAAGGACAAAGGGAGGAAAGGAAACATTTACAATGATGTGAGAAATTCCCAGTCTGGAGAAAAAGATCAAAGAGGATAGTCATAAGGGACCACTCTGCATGGAGCCTGGCACATGAAGGTACTTGGTAAACTGGACTAGACTGGTCCATGATGGCAATGACATTACCTCACTGGGAACCCAGCAGGTCAGGCTCCTCCACAGCGCTGTAACCAGCATCAGTCATTCTGCTATGGACCAGCTGCGTCCCGAGGGAAAGGAATCGCATCCTATACTAAGACTCTGACCGCCATGCTCCAAGATGCCTTTATATAGAAATGGATTGTGGCTTGCATTGCTCCTCTCTGCCAGCTCTTGAAATGAAAGGGTTCCACAGCACAGTGAAATAAATAACAGCAGGGAGAGAGAAAGAGGGAGGTAAATTGTTTGGAAAGTAGAAGACAGGGTAGAAAAGATGAAATTCAAGACAGATGTGTGAGAGCTGCAAACATATGTCCTTGAATTTATGCATCCAAGTGATTCATGTAGAATAAGTAAAAAAGAGCTACATACCCAATATAGAAATAAATATGGGAGCAAATACAGAACAAGCACTACATTCCCCTATCCTTACAAAGAAACATCAATTCACATCTCTCCTTCTGCCAAATAAAGCTGTTAGAAAACAGGCTGAGTGAAGGATCCAAGATGCAACTATTAATTAAGCAGAGGTTCTCTGTGGCCTCTTGTCACTCTCAAAGGGATGTCAACCACCACCAATTTAGTTCCAATTACTCAATGTTGATTTCTTATCTCCATAAGGCACTGCCGTTGTTAGCTTAACATCAGCAGAATTTTAAAAAATACTGGAGTCGTGTTTGCCAGGTTAATGCCTGGCCATTAAGGAAAAAAAAACAAAAAAACAGCAGGAAATTTAGATGGGCGTTTCCACAGAAACACAAAAGTCCAAGACATTGGGCGGAAAGCCATTTTTACAATGCAGTATCAATGTGTGTTGTTTTACTTCTAAACAGCTAACTCAAAGGGGCCACCACACAATTGGTTCCAAATGCCTCATACAGGGAAAAAAAACACAGGCAGCCTGCCTCGCTGGTTAACTGCTCTGGGTTTGAGACTTCAGATGGTAACAAGAAAAGAGGAAAACAGCGTGAAGGCTCCGGGTTGCTACATGTGCTAGAGACATGGGGTGAAGCAGAGTCCAAGGACATGCCGTAACGGGGTGGGGAAAATGACTGAGTTTTCTAGATAGGTCAAGGGTGGCACGTGATGCTGCTACTCAGTAGAACATCAGGTCTATACTATGCGCATGTCTAGTTGTTTATTCACCAATAGACATTTATTGTGCATCTAAAACCTACCCAGTAATGTGTTCCCCTGAAAATAGGACTGGGTCTTATATTAATTTTTGTTCCAACAATCTACATTTATTCATGGACAAAAATCTACATTTATTCAAATACAGTCATGTCTGTCTGACGATCTTAACTGGGGCTTATCTTTGGGGGAGGGCTTATATTACGAACATCCTGAAAAATCATGCTAGGGCTTATTTTCCAGTTAGGCTTTATTTTCGGGGAAACACGGTATTTGTGCCGGCTGGTGTGGGGGTATAGAAATCAAGGTCAAAGGTCCGTGCTTTCAAGAGAGGAAGGAGGCTGATTTGTACCTGAACCTGCTTGCTATTTGGACATTCCACCTGGGGTGCCGGTCCTTGTCCCACTCACCCCCACCCCCACAGTGGTGAGCCTGGGGCATGTTTATTCCATGGGTGCCAGTGTCGGGCCACAGGTGACTGTTGCAGGTATGGACACTTGATCTGACACCAATCATACTCTCTCGTGGGAATTTAGAAACTGGATACAAAGATAGATTCAGTGAGGTCACAGCTTCCCAACCAGTGTGCTACAAATAAGTGAGGGATGGTGCCATATTGATCCTCTCAGCCCTTGGGGCAGCTGGAGTCCCTTCCACTAGACCTTGGCCTCTGGTAGCAAGCTGCCTTGTGTCTTTATCCCACAAGACAAACAATGATCATTTTCTAAGTGAGATAGGGATGTGAAAAAGGTGAGAAGTACTGTTTAGACCAGGGTGGAGGAGGGGACAAAAAACGCATGTCAACTGGAGGCAGGAATAAATAGCCTTGCTGGACCAAGGACAAGCAGAGAAACAGAACTCACAGAGAAGGGACAGCGAGAAAGACAGACACCAGGGAGTCAGAGAACAGAGACGCAAATGAGAGAAAGTGTGCAGCCATCGAGGAGGACAAGAAGGACCTGTTTCTGAAATCCCAGTCTGGTCTCACTGTATCCCTGCTGAATTCAACTTTCTGGATCTGGACGCCCGTGTGATTGACAACTGAATTCTGTCAGCTGAACCCAATCTAACTATGCCAGCTTGAATGAATTTCTTCCTGCTCCCTGTAAACAACACCTAACTAAGACAGGTGTGTGGATATGTGTGCATGGAAGGCCCGTGTGTGTACTACGAAATCCTCACTGCTTCAAACACCAGTGAAAAAAAAGCCAAGTACAATACATTACACTCTTAACCTTTTCAAATCCTGTTGTCACATATGTTCTTCTGTCGTCCCCACAGGATCCTGGGACCCTGGGGAGGAAACTTGTCCATGTGCTATGGATGCAGGAATGGGAGCAAGATGACAGAGTGAAGTAGTATCTTTAAAGGACAGTACTTCGTAAATGGGACCCTAAACTACTATATGCAGATGTGAGAAAAACCAGCCTGCATCTCCAACGTGTGAGTCAAAGGGAAGGCGGCTGTGAACGAACTATAACACACTTGCAGAGAAAAGCACCCCCTTTCTTTTGAGTCCCAAGGAAAGGAAGGTTTTTGCATTCTCTCTGGCTCCAGGACATGCTGCCCTGAGCTGAGCCAGGAGAGATGAAAGTCTGAGGTTTCTTCTACAGACAAGATGAATGGCCACTTTTTCACAGCACATTCCCAGGATACAATAGCATGCATGACAGTCAGGAGCAGACACAGTAGTCTCCACCAACTTCAGTTTTCCAGGACAGCTCAGAGAGAGGCTGCCCTTTGCAGACACGCCAAGGCCAAGTGCACTGGCACCTTCTTGCGGGCTGCTTCCAGAAGCTTCCAGTGCCACAGAACCAAAATGGATAGAGAATGTAAAGTTTCCGAGGTTGCTACTGGACTGACTTTCTCCTCCAGGACAGAAATGTCCCAGTGAATCAGACCTTGACTATGCCACTAATCACTTGTTGAGGAAACTCAAACTGCTGAGGACTTCTGAATAGAAACCACACACACAAATTGATTCTCCATAAGGAGCATGGACTTTCTGGGACACGCTGGCCATTGCCAAGAGTACAATAAGCCAATCAACCTTTACCAGGACCAAACTGTTCAATGCCAACAAGTTTCAAACTGGGCTCCAAACCACCCATAGAATAATCTGTGTCCAAAGCAAGAAACTGGACTCCAGAGTCCTGGAGCTCTGGTCTTGGCTTTGCAACACAAAAACCCAAAGTTCCCCAGGATGAAAGGAAGAAGGCCAGGAGCAAGGGTGAGGCGAGCTCTGCCTGCTCCTCTCTGAGCAGCTCTAGGCTACAGACAGGAAGGGACGATGTCCAGAAAGCAGGAGGCAGAGCCAGCAGGGAAGGGGAGGGGTGACAGAAGAGTATGTGGTTCACCGTGTCCGCGAGTCACAGCCAAGAGCAGGCTGAGTGAGCAGGGCAGCAGAGGCCACTCTGGGTGAGTGGCTTCACTTCTCTGAGAAAGTTACTTCTGCTGTAAACTGGGAAAACAGGGTTAAACGAGATAGAAAATCCAGATGGCTCCTTCTCGGGCCCATATTTCCCAAACTCAGTCGTTCACATAGATCATTTATAATCCGTGGCCCCTAACTCTCTTACTTACTTATTTTGCTGTAAATAAACTCATTTTAAAATCAAATCTATTTAGAAAAGAAATTTTGTATTGCTATGGTAAGTGGAATACCTGTATTGCTTACCATAAATAGAGGGTGTGTCAAAATAAAAAGAACAAAAACCGGGCCGGCCAAGTGGCGCATTGGTTAGGAGTTGGCTTGGGACACCAGCTCTGAGCAGCAGGGCCCGGTTCGGATCCCACATGAGGACCAGTGACACTGCACCCTCTACAGCTAAAATGGTGAACAACAGCTCAACCTGGAGCTGGGCTGCTGTGAATCGCCAGCAACAGCATAGGTTGCAGTGGGGTTGGACGGCAGTGGGCGTGAGCTTTCATGAGCTGCTGTGAGCCGCCGTCCAATGGCCGGCAAGCGACTGCCTCAGCTGGGAAGAGCGCAATGATAATAACAACATGGGCCAGTGAAGTGATGTCCTCCACAACTAGACTGAAGAACAAAAGGACAGCAACTTGTCTGTTCCCCTTCCCCCGATTCCCCAACGCTGTTCTCCTCCCCCAATTCCACAATAAAATCTTTAAAAACAAAATAATTATTAAATTTGATCGAGCCTCTGTTCCCTACAGGAGGCTCTGAGGTTTGCTTTCTCTATGGCAAAGGAGACTGGCGAGTGTTCCAGTTTTAAAGAGGAAGTGTATATCAAGATTTTCTCCTGACATAACCAGGGACTTGAAGTGGAGAATAGAAAAAGCATGATGTAGTTTAATCAGCAGCTCTAGGAACAGTCCTGCCACCTTATATTCCTTAGGTCCTGTGCCAGTGGAGGTAGTGGTGAGAAGGGGACAAGAATCTGGGGGGGCCCAGCTTGCCTGCACGTGGTGGCCATGGCCCCACAGCCTCCAGAAAGCTCTTCGCCAAGGAGGAAACCCTGATGGCTCAGTCTCACATCTCCTGCCATCTGGGGGCATCATGGTGACTCCCTCCCCACAAACACCATTGGTGAAAACCTGCCTGGGCCACAGCCAGTGGTGTCTCCATCAAGGAAACTTATAAAACTCACCATGACCAGGAAGCTGGCAAGTCCCCCTGAGCAGCTGAGGTTACACGTATACCAAACCCAACTGCATCCACCTTTACGGAGGAGGCCTGGAGTTCTCCGTAGCAAAAGCTGCAAACTGGAAAGAAAGAGCTTCACTGACAATGTTTAATGCAGTTATTTCCCAGGAAGACCTGTATCAGAAGCCACTGGGGTAATAGAGATTTCTGGGTCCCACTTCTGACCCCACTGAATCTGACTCTCTGAGGGTAAGATAGAGGCAAAAATGTAAATTTTAAGAAAGGCCCCATGTAATTGTTATGTCTACTGATGATTGAGTCACACATATTCTTTTGCACATAGCGTCCCTCTGCCCATACTGCTCTCCCCTATTCCCGGTTATTTCTTACTCATCCTGCAAATCCTGGATCAAATATCACTTCTTTAGGGAAGCTGTGTCTGCTTACCCCTCGTCTAGACAGGGTTCTCATCAAAAACGTCCAAGCCTGGCCAGCCGAGTGGCTCAGTTGGTTAAGAGCTCGCTCAAGAGTTTGAGCTCTGAGCAACAGCGGTTCGAGTCCAGCCCAAGCTGAGCAGCCGCTGAGCTGCCAACACGTAGCAGGATGGCTCAGCTTAAAAAACAAACAAACAAAAAAAAACGTCCAAGCCCTGGTGCTCTTCCTTCACAGCCCTGGCCACGATATTCATTATATATTTATGTGACTTGTCGAATAACGTCTGTCTTCCCCACTGGCCTGTGCAGCTCCATGAAGGCAAGGCTGATACTTGGCTCACCAGTGGAGCCCCAGCTTTCATTCAGCACAGTGCCTGCCACAAAAATCAACATCCGATAATATTTACTGATTAAATGAATGAATCTATTGTAGAATAGCGATTTCTAATTCTCATTTCCCAGCATACCTCATTCTTCTTAGGTTTATGAGTTTTTTAAAAGATTTTATTGGGGAATTGGGGAAGGAGAACAGCCAAGTTGTTGTCCTTCAATCTTAGTTGTGGAGGGCGCAGCTAGCTCAGCTCCAAGTCCAGTCACCATCGGGCCACCCGTCGGCAGCTCGCGGGTGCTCAGCTCAAGGTGCCGTGTTCAATCTTAGCTGCGGGTGGGCATAGCCCACCATCCCATGTGGGAGTCCTACCGAAACCTTGTTGTTAGGAGCACATGCTCTCACCAGCTGAGCCATCCTGCCACCTGTTGGCAGCTCAGCGGCAGCTCAACTCGGGCGCAGCTCACTGGCCCACGTGGGAATTGAACCGGCGACCCTGTTGCTCAGAGCTCGTGCTCTTAACCAACTGAGCCACTTGGTTGGCCCCTAAGGTTTTTTAGCTACATGAACATCCAAATCATAGCAGGTCCTGGGAAGGGGAAACCCTATAGCAGGGATATTTTTCAGTTAAAGGGATTTTAAATGATCCCATCTGCTCACCTTAGTGGAGTCATAATAGTTAAAATTTTTTTTCATATACTGACATTATACTAAGTAATACAAGAGGCTGGAAGCCCTCGGTTTCTCCTGCTCATCTCAGTCCTTGAATTTCCTGGGTCCCAATATGCCCTAAAGAGATCCAGGAGCGCTATGCCCAGGTTATAAGCAGAGGGAAGGAACCACTTTCTACCCAATCCAAAAATACCTTCTCTAAGGCTAATAAAAACTTGGCTGCTACCCTAGGATTGATTTATCCCATAAATTCTATTCATGAATAAGTTTGTTGAAAAGTTTTCTTTTAATTAGTATGACTCTCTCTGAAAATATGCCCCAGAAGGAAGCAATCCTCCTCCCATTCTTCGGCAAGCACAGACATGGCCCCATCTGATCTCCCACCAGTTCTGGCAGCCAAATACTCAGAAATGTTTAGCTCTGCCATGGGATATGTAGAATAAATTAAGTTTAGCAAGGGGGAAATCATAAAACAAGCCTTTAGGTCGAAAGACTCTGTGTACCTTGGCAGGGGGAATGTATGCGCTACAACAAATCCTATCCAGTGTGCCAGAGAACTCAATCAAATCCAGCAAAAAAATGATTCCTGTCATATGACACAGGCCACTCAACGGCAGTCCCCTCGGGGAGAGGAAGATAGGGGCCCCAGCTAGCCTTTCATCCGCCAAAATTCTTTTCCATGATGGCTGAAGAAAGAAAATGCTGAAAACCCTACATAAGAGGAGATGGGCGTTTTAAAGTCAAGGTTTTGGGAAGCACAAAACAAACATGAAACCCCTCAGGAAAGCTTTCCCATCGAGGTCTTTACCGCTGGGATTCGGAATGGATGTGCTCTGGTAGGAGAAAGTCATTGTAGGGCGTGCTCTAGGCCAGGAACCTACCAGGTCTTAAAATATGGCTCCATCGGGGGTGGCTGGTTAGCTCAGCTGGTTAGAGCATGGTGCTCATAACACCAAGATCGTCAGTTCGATCCCCACATGGGCCACTGTGAGCTGTGTCCACCACAACTAGATTAAAACAACTACTTGACTTGGAGCTGATGGGTCCTGGAAAAACACACTGAAAAAAAAAAGTATACATATGGCTCCATTTCACTAGAAACTCCAATTTCCATATCTGAGCTTGCATTTGAATGGCCAAGTACACCTGGACCAAAGTAGACCCCAGCTAATTAGTGTACAAGGCCCAGCCACATCATCCACACCGTGAGACTGACCCAGCCCTGACAAAAGAGGCAACAGCGAGTGCTGATGAGTAACTTGCTTAAAAGTTGGGGTTTCTCAGGCCACTACTTTATATGAGGGACAGACCACCTCACACGCCTGTCATACTTTTTACCACTCTGTGGAGAAACTGACCAAAACATCAGAGGATCTGTGGCTTTAAAGAACCTTTGTTTCCTCAGGTCATAGGCCAAGGGCATAGGCCAAGGGCATGAACTCTACTCTGCGTTCTAGAGGCTTGTTGAGATCCTGGACTGTAAGGAGAGTTACGATGAGAAAAGTTCTCCTGAGGCAGCAGTTTCAAACAAATTAGAACGGGTTTCCATTCTGGCCTCTCTTTTTAGTAACCTGTTTCTCATGATCCAGTAACTGATCTCACCTTTGGATGAGCTGGGCACATGCCTCTCCAGAACAGAAAGTACACCTAGGCCTTCTTGTACCATCTATGATGCAAGTTTATCATTTCAGAAGGAGAGTTGACTTTGCTGATAAACTGTTGCCAGAAGGGTTAAACACCAACCCTTCTAAAGCGAAAGTTGTTATTTTTGGTAGAGGCTTCCACTTCCCAGCTTTTAGTTGATTTGTAAATTAAGTAACAATCCCACGTGACAAACTGCTTCCTTTAGTTACCATCACAGAGCATTCACCAGGAACCAGGTAGTCTATGAGGGATTTGTTAAGGGTTTTCTTTCTTGACCAAGATGACAGACTGGCTTTACGCATTTTAAACACTGTTCCGTCTCAAACCATGCCATAGCGAGTGCAACTTGGGAACTCAGTCACTCCCCCAGATTCAAATAAGTTTCTGAGAGGAGTTCTGGCCCTCACACTAGTTGTCTTCCTGCTGGGAAGCCCAGAATGGGGTGGCCTTCCTGTCTGTTCTCACTGGGCTCCTTGGCAGTCACAAGAGGGTGCCAACCTACCCCCAGGGCACCTCTGGGGTATTTTCTTATATATTTCATTTCCTTGTTTATATTATTTTGCCTCCCCTTTATTTTATCCTGTCACATTTTATGCTTTCTTATAACTCAAATCCCTTTTTGAACATAGATTAAACTATGATGTATGTATCCTCTTTCTAGAGGAAATTTCAGTGTCTTGATCTGAAATAAAGATTTTTTTTTAGACATGTCAAACTACTGTGAAACCCCTAGTATTAAAAGACATTCTAAAAAGCTGAGCATAAAAGCTCACTGAATCAATGGTTACCTCCTTCCCAAAAGCCACGAGAACAGTCAAAATATGGCAGTGGGCAATATTTCTCTATGTAGAATTCCTTATTTATACCTGACGGAGATCGTTGCTTAGGTGGTTCAAGTACTCCTCACTAAATAACACTGAACCAAAGAGTGATCAAATGTAACTCCTTTTCCAATTTCCTTTTGGTCCTTCCAAGTTAAAACTTTAGGGGGAAAGTCTTAGTTTGATGTCAGTGAATGACTGGCATTTCTCAAACACCTGCTCATCTTTCTTTTAATTATATAAATCTACATTTTACAAATCAGGATATTTAAAGAAAAATATGAAGTAAACGGTAATACAATGGGTATTCGGACATGACAAAACCACAATGACTAGAATGACCAAGATATGGAAAATATTGCTAAAAAACTCACACATCCCTTTCTACCCCATATCTCGCCAAGAGCCGGCAGTGATCCATTTTCAGAGTTTATTTACTCTCCATTGAGCACCCTGACATGATCAACATGGACCTCATCCTCCAAGGAAGAACTGAAAAAATGATTTAATATTGGAAGGATCTGGTTCAAAGGCCAAACCACCTCCACTGTCTGGGAGAGTTTTCTTTACTAAGAACATCCACCACTCAAAGAAAGAGACCCAGTCATTCCAGAAAGTACTTTCGGATGCAGTTGCCTGTCCAGCTATAGTTTTAACATGAGCTCTTCTCAGTCTGACCCCAAAACCACGTTTAATGGAATCTATTAGATGTGTTTTATCCACACACCACTATTTCCAAGTTGTATTTGGAAGTGGGATAAAAAGTCATTCCCTAAACTCACCGAAGGAGTTAAAACCAGAAATATTGAAAAAGATTCCTACTGAGGTCATGTGGAGTTTAGGGGAATTTTTGGTTTGGGTTTTCTCCTAGTTTTAATTGCTTATAAAAAGCTCCTTAATGTCAAATAAAGAACAACAACAACAAATGTGAAAAGCTAACTTCCCTAAGATGTTTATTCCAAAGAAAAAATGTGTTCCCTGCAGCTCTTATGGAGGAGGGGATTAGAACTAGATAATATTATATGAAAAGGAAAGGGAAACCCAAATTACTCAAGTACAAAACAACAGCTGCACTCAAACGCCCGCCAGAGAAGCAACTTATCTGCTTAGTCAAAATCTGTTTCACGGACCCCAGATCTGCTCTGGGAACACCAGAGTCAGTTCCACTCCTGTCAAAAGCAATTAAATGGACCATCAAAACCAAACACAGACATCTTCATTCTATTGCAAAGGCCTGCACCTCCGGTCCTCCCAGTCACCCGTTAACTACCCTCCCACACACTACTTCCACAGATTGCTAAGCAATAGTCAAAACTAAGCAAATTAACAGAGCGAGGGGAGACAGGGAATGCCACATTCTACTCTGTTTCTAACCTGTTTCCTCTGCTCATGGCCGACCCTGAGAACCAGCACCTCATATCATTCCTGTATGTGCATAAAGAACAGGTCCTAATACAGACTCAGACGGGTTACTTTCACAATAAGAAAGACAGGAAGGACAAATCAGAAACTAATGAAAATGGTAGCTTCTGGCAATAGAAGTGGGACTTCTCTCAGTATATTGTTTTATACAGTTTTGACAATGGGACCATGTAAATATTTTACGTATTAAAAGCATAAAATTAAGGGGTGACCAGTTAGCTGAGTTGGTTAGAGCATCATGCTGATAACACCCAGGATGCCGGTTCAATTGCTACATGGGCCACTGAGAGCTGTGCCCTCCTTAAAAGGGTCAACTATGCCATTGTAGCATGAAACCAATGTGTAACCAATGACCATGGCTGTTCCCCAATAAAAATTAAAATAAAAATAATAATAAAATTAAGTAATAAGCATGAGGGAAAAAGCAAATCTTAAAGTTGAATGTGACCAGAAACATATGAACCTAACTATATATAACAATTATATTATCTGCACACAAAAAAGGGAAACCCTTCAAGTGACTTTGGGATACAGTTCTCTGGCTGTTCATCCTTACCTGGATATAGTCAAAGTACAAAGAAATCTTGAAGTTTACTTACATTGTTGGCTGTGGTATTTGTTACTGGCCAACCGAGCAGCACCCCCACCACTGAGAAACTTTTAAGCGTTCTTTCCTATAGAAATGTTAAGTATAGAAATAAATGTTAAGTCTCCTCCCTAGTTTCTTAGCCCCTGGCTTTGATTACTTTTCTCACCAGTTAGTGAATCAGAGGCTAAAGATTGCTCCTTGCCTGAATCCTAGAATTCTCCTTATCCCCCAGCTTCTTGATTGCTTTGTAAATCAGTTTCTTAATCCTAAACAATAGAAGTCTCCTACCCCTGCTTCAAATAACTACTTGGAAGCTTGTGACTTCCTAATAGCCCCCAGGTCAGTTAGCTAAATGCCAACCCCATTGTGGACCCAGATAACTGCCGCCACCTGAGTGACAGGCTGAATGATGGCCACAGGCCATATTTTTCCTCATTCAGGGACCTTGGGAATACAGAGGATACCCCAACAAGATTGCCAGTCACAACCAAAGAAGCCAACACGGTCTTCCAGGCGGATCTCGAGACCTCTTCCTCTCATCTAAGATCAGCTAGGGCAAGAGTTCCATGAATCCCCCAATAGGCAGGGACAGCTCTACGCCCCTGCCCAGCAGGAAGCAGATACAGAAGAAGAGACCTCCTGTCCCTCAGCTTCCCATAGAGATTTTATGGGAATCATATCTCTCAAGGGGAAAACAAGGCAGGCAGTTAGAGGCAGGCATTGGGTCTCTGCATTCCTGCACATCCCACAGGATGTGACTGCCCGGTGACCTCCCCTCTCAATCCAAAACTTCTTTTCACTGCAACTATCTACCCCTGAAACAAATGGGTGCAAAATGCCCAACTAGATCAGACCAATCACTCACACCTGCGCAGTACCTCTTGTCAATCACAGGTGCCAATCAAATGGTCCCACGCCCTTAGGGGAACAGCCCATTCTAGAGAAAGGATAAAAACCCCAAGTCCTGGAAAGTCCGCCCTTTTTCCCTTTTTGGACACCCTGCTCTTTTGACCGGTTCTTCCTTTTTGAGCCCTTTGAGCCTTGCCTTTGCACGTGGCCTGCTCCAAACTCTTTGGAATGTAATTTCTCTTCTAATAATGGGCCCTTGAGCCATTCTCTACTGCTTGGGCCTACTTCTACTTCTTTGAAATGTACTATCTCTTCGAATAAACTACTTTTTCAGTACTTTACTCCGGCATCTCGTTCAATTCTTTGCTCAAGTTGCCAAGGACCTGGACTTTGCGCCAAGAAGGGCCCACTTTCCAACAACATCTAGAGGCAGTGACACCCTAGCAATGAGCACACTCTATGCCCAGATCTTGGTTTCTAAATACCATTTCTCCACCAAAAGGAAGCAGGGTTTCTTAGAGAAATAGCTGATTCCAAGACCAGGGCATGGAAAGGATAAGTTGAGCCTGAACATCTTATGGTGTGTCAGAAAAGCAAAGAAACACTCGAAGAATGTTGAAGACATGTAACAAGGACCTGAGAACCATCTTGAAAAGGTTCCCATTTACTGAGTTTGGGAAAGTGAGCACTAAAAAGAATAATGAATTTAGTGGACTATAGCAATCTTTTTTTTTCTTTTTCATTCATGATTCTGAAGTGATACTAAAAAGCAGGGGGCACAAGGGTCCCTTCTTTATAAAAGAATGCAAGCTGATAAATGTAGAAGGAATGACAGGATCAATATTCTGGGCCGGCGGAGTGGTGCGATGGTTAATAACTGGCTTGGGACACCAGAGGGCCCCGGTTCGGATCCCACATGTGAGGGCCAGTGACACTGCTCTCTACAGCTAAGATGCTGAACAACAGCTCAACCTGGAGCTGGGCTGCCATGAGTCGCAGGCAGCGGTGTAGGCTGCAGCCCCTGTGGCAGTGGGTTGCCATGGGCTACCGTATGTAGCCAGCAGCCAGCGTGAGCGGCCAGCAGCCGCAGTGAGCGGCCGTCCAGAAGCCGGCGACTGATCTGCCTCACCTGGGAAGAGCGCAATGATGGTGCCAACTTGGGCCAGTGAAGCAACGTCCTCCACAACTAGACTGAAGAACAAAACGACAGCAACTTGTCTGTTCCCCTTCCCCCAATTCCCCAGCACTGTTCCCATCCCCCCAATTCCCCAATAAAAATCTTTTTTTTAAAAAAATCAATATTCTGCAGTGACCAATGTAAAAACCAATTCAGGTAAGGATTGTCAATATATCAACAGATGCTAAAGCCACTGGGTGACAAGTTATTGGGAACAGAATATTCCTTCGGTCCTAAAATATGCCACTTATGGCTCATTAGTTAAAAACAAGAAAACTCCTTTATAAGAGAAAGAACTGGCAGACATTATACCTAAATGTTTGTGTCTGCCCAAATCCATATATTGAATGCTAACCCTTGTGTGATAGTATTAAGACATACGGCCTTTGCGGGGTGATTAGGTTATAAGAATGGAGCCCCCATGAATTGGATTAGTGCCCTTACAAAAGAGACTCCATCGAGCTGCCTGTCCTCTTAAGGTCACATGAGAACACAGCAAGAAGATGGCCGTGTATGAATCAGGAAGGAGGCTGTCTCCAGACACTGAACTGACCAGTGCTTTGATCTAGGACTTTTCAGCCTCCAAAACTGGAAGAAATAAATGGTTGTTATTTAAGCCACCCAGTCTATGATGTTTTTGTTATAGCAGCCTAAAGAGCCGATAATGGAACAAAACTATTATGGTCCTGGTGAAAAGAAACACACTAGGAAGTATATATCACCTTTGTAGTATTCTTTTTTTTTTTTTAAGATTTTATTGGGGAATTGGGGGAGGGGAACAGACAAGTTGCTGTCCTTTTGTTCTTCAGTCTAGCTGTGGAGGACGTCGCTTCACTGGCCCATATTAGTATTATCATTGC
>NW_017731491.1:1347036-1359519 GCF_001890085.2 Hipposideros armiger | reverse complement strand
AAAATCTTAAAAAAAAAAAAAGAATGGGACTAAACAGATCATCTTGCCCACAATGACTGAACAGATGAGAAACCACGGTCCCCAGAGGTCATTTGTCTTGCCAATTGTTATTCACAGCTCCTCTTCGGGGCTGCCTTACAGTCTGTAATGCACTTGCTTACAGCCTCTGGATTAGGGAGCAGCAAGATTTTCTGAGAAGAGGAAACTACCAGCATTTTAAGCCGGTTGTCAGCAGCTGCAGTTTGACACTTTCTATAGAGCTAACCAGCTCTGTCCTCTACATGCAAGACCTTGGCAACGTCCATCAAAGTTCACAACGCACACATCCTTTGGCCTAGCAGTTCCAATTCTAGAAGCTTATCCTACACATGCACATGCATGTGTAAAAAAATCTATGTTCGAGAATGTCTGTTATAGCATTATTTGAAAGAGCAAAAGATTAGGGGAGGGGTGAGTATTTAGAGAGGACTGGGGAAATAAATTATGTTCTAGCCATTCAATGGAATACAATGCTGGTATTTCAAAGATTGAAGCAGGCCAGCGTGTTCTGAAAGGGAAAGATAAGTCAAGATACAGAATGAAATAAATTTTTTGTAAATAAGACAGACATTTCCCATACATATATGCATGATTATAAATGCATTGAGACGGATACATTCTATATACTGGGGGGGGGGCAAAAAATGTACACATTTTAAGAGATGTTATCTATGTATTACTTTTTGAAGTTGAATTGAATTACAGTAGCAATGTGGAGTATGATGTTCGCTCAAAAGAGGGCATTAATCAAGTGAATGCTAGCATCATTCATTGTATTACAATTTTAATACAGTTTTTTCCTTTCTTAAAATGTGTATACATTTTTTGGCACCCTCTGTATATTCATATTCCACGAGAATTATGGTTATCGAGTTATACCTCTGTTATATCCTTTAGTATAGCTTTAAAAATTTAACCATGTGTGTGTAGTTCTGCTTTGAGAATTAAAGAAAAAAGGGGGAAGGCCTCCTCTTTTAGGAAAAGTGTGGGCAGCCTCAGCGGTCACTCCACCTCAGGCCAGGCCCTATCAAGCGAAGACTTTTTAACTGAATCAGCAATTAAACTGCTGGATGTGAGCTAATCGAGTTTGCTATCTCAAAATGGATACTCTTAGTGAAACAAATGATTTGAATACGGGTCAGGGCAAGGCTAACATTCAAAAACTTTTTTGCTGCAAACCCTCTACTGGTGCCATGCTCAGGCTGGAGTCGGAACATTTGAGTGGAAACATTTTACAGGAAAGAAAATTGATGCCAGCTTGATCAGCAAGTTCCCTTGGCTTCTCCAGGGAATCCCTTCCAGTCCTTTAACTTGTGTTCAGCGTAGGATTTGCACTGCTAGAAAAGTATACTCTCCCTTTGCTGAAAAAAAAAAAATTTTTAGCAAAACTGTGTAGCTACAAGAAGACACTAATGGCTTTTTCTCAAAGCCTGGGAGAACAGCAGTTTGGCCTTCTGGATAATCCCAAATTTGTGATTAATAAGAGAAAGATAGGCAGCTTAACTTGGAAGGCGTAACCGTCTAAACAAACGTATTAGCAGTCCATTAACTTGCAAAGGATATGCAGAACATGTCAAAATGTGAGTGAAGGTCCCCCGATGAGGATTCTGCTTTCCATTAAAGACCCTCAGAGTTACAGGAACCAGACCTATAGTGAGGGGTCCAGGGTGGGACATGAGTGATGTTGTGGGCGGGGCTTGTGGCGCTTCCTGTGTATCATTTCCTAGGTGGACCCTTGCAACAGCTCCAGAGTGGTCTCTCTGCCTCTATTCTTGAGACCACTTACCTCCACCTCCTACCCATCTGTGTCATGTTATTAAAACACCTGTTTAAAACCATTTTCTGAAAAAATAATTTAAAAAACTGCTCTAAAAAATAAAATCTATTCAAAAAAACAAAACAAAAAACCATTTTCTGTTTAAAACCCTTCTGACACCTTCAAGATGAAGTCTCAACTTCTTCTCATATAAGACTTTTTGCTCCTGTCTCTTTCCAACTGCCCACCTGTATGTATACCTTCTACTTCATTCACAACTGTACCTCAGAGTCTCCTGAACTTACCCCTCCTGCTGTCCTTTGCATATACTATTTCCTCTCTCTGAATTGCCCTACTCTGTCCCGTTTATCTGCCTCCTCTTTCTTTAAGACTTGATGCGATTCCCTGGGAAATCTCCCTGGCCTCATCTCTCTAACTCACGTCTAGCCAGCTGGGTGAGGAGCCCCTCATCGGTGTACTCCCTGCCATCCCGTCACACATCTCACAATTCTCTCCTCCTCTCGCCGACACCAAGACCGCCCTCTGCTGCGGTAGCCACAGCACCACACGGGCCTTGTGCCAGGTTCCCCTCTGGCACATGTGTGTAGACAGAGTAAATGAGCAGAGAAAGCAAATACTAATAAGGACAGAGAGAAAAAGATGCTCTCCTTTCCTCTCAGAAATCACTGCCCAAGTGAAAGGTGCAGGGTAACAGAGGCCCACAGCACCAGCTCTTCCCAGGGCCAGGGGTGGAAGGTCTTCCAGTGCCACTGCTGACATTCCAGAAGCGAGGTGGGGCCCATGGGGCACACCACTCCAGGCCGCAGGCCTGTGTCAAGTCTGGCCCTTCTCATACAACTCAAGACTTGGGTGAACCCCATCCACCAAACAGTTCCTTTTCCTGCATCATTATTGGTTAACTTCCCATCACAAACCTGTTTCTCTTTACAGGGCAGGCAGGCATTACGCACACTGGGTTATATCAAAGGCCACACGGCCTGAAAATGCTATCCTGAACGGACACTGGCAGCTGCTCCTGCGGCTCCCAACACTGACCCAGGAGTGTCCCAGCTTCTGACTCACCAGGTACCAGCTCATGCTCTCTGATCAGGAAGCTCTGGGCAGGTTGAAGGGGGCTGCCTGAAACATCGCTGTATTGATCCAACAGGGGCTTCGAACTTACATAGAGTACCAGATGGAGGGAGGGCTCTCACGTACCTGAAATGGCCCTGAGCTGCAAACGGGAACTTCTACTTAAGGCATTTTGGCAAAGTTCCCGACCCTGTTCACTTCCGTGTACTTCATCCTCTGAGTGTGATTTCTGCAGTATCTAAACTCAATGCTTTAGAAAAACGCTATAAGAATAATTGGTATATGGAGGCTTCAGTGAAAACACTTAGCTCCCTGGCTCTACCCATAAAGAAAATACTCAGCACTTCAAATACAGTAATACCTTGGTTTGTGAGCATAATTCGTTCTGGAAACAAACTACTTGTATTGCAAGACATTGCTCGTTTACCACGTTAAAATGTATTAGAAATATTTGCTTGTCTTGCTGAACACTCGCAAACCATGTTACTCGCAATCCAAGGTTTTACTGTACTCAGTTCTGTAAATTACCTGGAGAAATGAGTGAAAAGGAAAGGAAAAAAGTGTTAAGTAGGTAAAACTTTGTCACTGTGTTTTATTTCCTCTACTCTTTTGCATTCCATGGACAATTTATTGCTAAGTCTTGCCAACTCTCCTTCCAAGTGTCTCTGGGAACCAGCTCCTCACCTTTCTTTGATCTCAGTGAGGGACTGTTAACCTGTCGCTGTCCCAGTGTCAAAGGTGGCATGCCTCTGGGAAGGCCAGCTGGTCAGGAAGGAAGGGATGGTGCCCGGCCTTGAATGCTTGTTTTAAGCCATCTGTTCTCAACTGGGGGTCAGTTTGCTTCCCAGGGGACATTTGGTAATGTCTGGTGACATGCTTGGTTGTCACAACTGGGGAGAGCAGGTGTTACTGGCATGGAGTAGGCAGAGGGCAGGGAGACTGTTAAATAGTCAACAATGCACAGGACAGCCCCATTCCAACAAAAAAATTACCTGGCTCAAAATGTCCACAGTGCAAAGATTGAGAAGCCCTACTCTAAACCTCTGCTGGAATTCTGTTGGTTGCCATTAGCTTCTGAATCACTTCTGAATTCTCCAACACAGGAATAGATGTCACAGACTAGAGAAATGAAGGGAAAATTCACTCAGCAAGGTGCTGCTTCGGCCATGTGTTAGTACAGGGAAAGCACCTTGAATTTATTGTGTGATGTGGAAGGTTCAAGGGGCAAGCTATAACAGTCTCACTTTTATAGTTCGGTAAAGGTTAGGAGGCCTACAGGAACCTCACGGAAGACGAAGGGCCAGGTTGAATAAGGAATCCTATCCCCACAGCCTTTCCTTCTGTGCAAATAGTTTGAAATCACCCACAGGTTTGGAGTTATATGCTTTGATTTTGAGCATGGTGATCTTCACGGCTGTAATTCTGGGGCCACGTTTGCAACCTCCATGAACCAAAAGAGTGTGCACCTCTCAGGATCCCACTGTTCCAATGTTAAAGACCCGTCTAGTATGATCACCTCAATGATGAGATAACAATCGATTACTAATATCACTGAAAGGGAAGTTTGTAAATCATTTATGTTCCAAATATAAATCATAGTACATGCACTTTTTTTTGATAAGCTTTCTTGAGTGGAAAAAGTTGAAGTATGCCAGCTAACCGGGAATTACATGTTTTATCTATCCCTGAGCTAGCTATGCTGCATTACTGGTGAACACTTAGGAATCATTCCCAAGCTTGTAAAATGCTTTTACGAACAACATGTCACAAGGCATCGGTGGTGCTACATGGGGGTGGGGATTTGGGGGAGAAATTGCCAAAATTTGGACCTGCCCATAGTATGTTATGCATGGAATTTCATACACCATGTGTGATGTGGCAAAAAATAAAAAATAAAAATGTTGAGGGCTGTAGTTCTAATACAGAACACAGAAGGCCTGAAATAATGCCAGCTGTAAATGGAATAACCTGGGACGAAATGGAGAGTTCCAATATCAAGTCCCAGTCTTTCAGCTAAGCTGCCAAATGCTCACAGGCCAGGACACTGAACCGCATCAGAGAGAGAGAGAGAGAGAGAGAGAGAGAGAGAGAGAGAGAGAGAGAGAGAGAGAGAGAGAGAGAGAGAGAGAGACAGAGAGNAGAGAGAATATTAGTGCAGGCATGCAAGCACCTGTGATGGTTAATTTGATGTGTCAACTACACTGGGCCACAGGGTGCCCAGATATTTGGTTGACATTATGCTGGGTGTGTCTGTGAGGGTGTTTCTGGATAAGATTAACATGTGAATTGGCAGATTCTGAGTAAAGCAAAGTGCCCTCCCCAATGTGGGTAAGCTTTTATGCAATCTGTTGAAGGCCTGAATAGAAAAAAAAAGCTGAATAAGGGAGAATTCACTCTCTTCTTGTCTTTAAGCTAGGATATCAGTCCTCTGCCTTTGAACTTGGACTTGGACTGGGAGTTACGCCATCAGCTCTCCTGAATTTCCAGCTTGCCAACTGCAGATCTTGGAACTTCTCAGCCACCCTAACTCCATGAACTAATTCCTTATTATAAATCTTTTTATATATTGGAGGAAGTAAAGTTCTAGAAGCGTTGTTCATATTAATGATACTATCCAATGCGTGTGTAGAAAATTGCCTCCTTTCATCAAAGATAAAACAAATCTTCCCACAGTTGATTAAGGAAAAATATTTAAACCTACATTTAAACCATTTCCCTGGGGGGAAAAGAGGGGGAATTCATTTATTATGAAGGACAACAAAACGGAAGAGGGGGGAAAGAAGCAAACTGGGGTCTGGGGAGGATGCACACTTCTCAGCTTCTTTTAATTCTCTAACACTCACTCCTAAAACAGAAACCTATTCTTCTCCTGCCTGAGTTCTCTACTCTCAAGCACAGTCCCTTTATCCCAAAGGCAATTGGTCATTACTGCACAGAAAGTCCTGCACGAGAGAACCAGAATTCACTCCAGACGAATAAATACATTCGCTGGGACAAAAGACAAAAATGATGAGAGAAAAGAATAATTTTGAACTCAAAATAATAGAAGCTTCCATTGGCCGAGCATTTACTTTGTGGCAAGTACCATATCCTTAGAACAGTGTCTGGGGCTTACAGTACATGCCACACACTTATTAGCTATTTTTAGTATTTAATCTTGTTGCAAGTTAGAGCAAATGAAAAGCAAAGAAGGAGACATCTGAGCTACTTTTTGAAGAACAAACTGGATTTTATCAGGCGGAATGATGTAAGGCATCTAAGACAGAACGAGAGGCAGGGTAACGCCCAGCACACTGGGGGGGGGGAGGGGAGCGCGTTTTCCAGTACTATAGAATATAAAGCCCTGGAGGCTGTTAAGGAGGGCGGAGCCATTGGGCTGATGAGTATGACTGTAACTACAGGAAAGCAGGCCAGGCCCAGCACCCTGGGGACATGGTCTTGGAGGGGGAGACAGACAAGTAGAGAACTATAATACAGGTGATAGATGCCATAACAGAGATCTGCAGAGCTAAGTGATAACTGCCCGTGGAGGGAAGGTTTCTTAGAGCAGGTGACATCTGAAGGGACAATGTATACAGCTTACTTTTTATTTTTTTTAAAGAAATTTTATTGGGGAACAGTGTGTTTTTCCAGGACCCATCAGCTCCAAGTCAAATAGTTGTTTCTATCTAGTTGTGGAGAATGCAGCTCCTTGGCCCATGTGGGAATTGAACCGGCAACCTTGGTGTTACGAGCCTGTGCTCCTAACCGGCCGCCCCTCCGCTTACTTTTGAGCACAACTTCACCAGACAGAAGGGAAGGGCATGTCTGGTGGAGGAACCAGCAAAGGTGGGACAGTGCGTAGTGGTCTGGGGATATTCAGAGTGGATCAATGTAAATAGTAGAGTGTAGTGCCAAGGTAAGTGCAAGAGACAATGACAGAAAGCTAGGTGAGGGTGTGTGGTGGGAGGCCTTGCAATCCATGCCAAAGAGTTCGAGAATTAATCTATCAACAGTGAATGTCTGTATATAGGGCGGTACAAACAACTGGCAGTGTGGAAAGGCCGTCCTGGGAGCTGTGTAGAGGGGGTGAGGCTGGAGGTCTGTAGACAAGTTAAGGGGCTACTGAACCAATTGCACTGGGATCAAATGAGACTCAGAGAACAAGAGAATGGGTTGAGAAATGCCAAGGTTTGTAACGTGAGTAAATGAGTCAGTAGGACACTGCTATTGGAGTTAACCAGAGCCTAAAAAAGCAGGTAGAACCAGTTGAAAGCGCCAATATTTGCTGAATGAATGAATGAAAGAATGGGTAGATAGAAAAGGAAGGAGAAGGAGAGAACAAAGTGGAAGAAAAACTGGTAGAGGTTGGAGAAGGAGTTTGGGTTTGGACCCATGGAACTTGAGATCTCTCCTGCAGCCAGGTAAGGAAGCACACGACTGGCTGACTGATGAGTAGGAGATGGTCCAACATGAAAACTACATTTTCTTGAACCTCACCTTTCCCCATCTTGGGATGTCACATCTTACACCAAGAAGAGCTAATGGGGAGGAGCTTTCTGCGATGGTCTCCTTTTGGCTTCCAGCAGGGGGCAGCAAAAAAGATGGTTTAGAAGAAAGAACGGCTAAGTGTGCGTGTTTCAAGCCAAAAGTCTCTAGAAGCTTCTCTCACAGGTATGGAATTCAACTACACTGCCCATTGTGGTAAAGAATTGTTTGGGTCTAAGAAGAAAGTGACGAAATGAACAAAATGGCACCAAGACCAATTCATCTTTCAAGTAGAATCTCTGAGCTGTATTTTGTCTGGTTAAGGATGGAAATTCTACTTTTATTCCAAGCAACTCTGCTGATGCACCAAATCCAAAGATGAGGTTTCAGCAAGAGTTAAAAACAAAACAAAACAAAACAGAGCCAGCCGAGTGGCTCAGTTGGTTAAGAGCTCGCTCAAGAGTTTGAGCTCTAAGCAACAGCAGTTCGAGTCCCGCCCTGAGCTGAGCAGCCACTGAGCTGCCAACAGGTGGCAGGATGGCTCAGCTTAAAAAAAAAATGGATAAAGTGTGCTAAAAACAAAACAAAAAAAAACCCACCCAAATCAATAGTAAGATCACAGTGATTTTTTAAAAATTAGTATTGGGTTGTGGAGGGGATGGTCTTATCATAATTCCTAATCCTGGTCTCTTATGACGACACATGGCCTTGAACAAATCCTTCTCCCCTTTTTTGGTGGCGGTGGGAGGAGGGGTGGTATGATATTTCTATATTTCCTCACATGTAAAAGGACAGAATTTAATGAAGTCACTTTGGATTAACTACTAGGGCTGAGGTTTACAATAAGATTGTGATTAGGGGCACAGAAAAAAAGAAAATGTCTGAATAAGTGCCCGTTTCAGCCTTTCTTAGTAAACTAATAAATTACACTTTTCCTGGAGAGAAAAATCTTGGAAATGACCCATTTCCCCAACAGGAGAGCATTTCCTGTAATTCACATGTGGTAGAGTTAAAAAGATCGCTTGAACCTAGCTCAGCAGATAGATCAGGGAGAAAATTCAAAATCAGTGTTTATTTTTCTGATCAAAAACAAACAGATCCAAACAGAGAGGCCACAGAAAAGCCAGTCTTCCAAAAGGCGGTGAGCAGGCACACCCAGACTTCTAATGGGAGGAAGAAGTAGGAAAAAGAGGAAAAGGGGCCCCCTCTCCCCCAGGGGAGCAGAGCTAGGGATCTGTTGGTCAAATTCTTTACACACTTTTTTTCTTTAGGAGCAGAGCATCCTTTCGGCCACAAGAATAAGTTGATTGTGGGCCGGCCGAGTTGCGTGTTGGGATGCCAGCTCTGAGCAGCAGGCTCCAGTTCGGATCCCACATATGAAGGCCAGTGACGCTGCGCCCTCTACAGCTAAGATGGTGAACAACAGCTCGACCTGGAGCTGGGCTGCTATGAGTCACCGGTGACCGCATAGGCTGCAGCCCCTGCTGCAGTGGGTTGCCATAAGCTACAGTAAGTGGCCAGCAGCCAGCGTGAGCGGCCAGCAGCTGGTCTGAGCTGCCAAGAGCCGCTGTGAGCGGCCGTCCAGTGGCCGGCGACTGATCTGCCTCACCCAGGAAGAGCACAATGATAATATCAACATGGGCCAGTGAAGCAACGTCCTCCACAATTAGACTGAAGAACAAAAGGACAGCAACTTGTCTGTTCCCCTTCCCCTGATTCCCCAGCACTGTTCCCCTCCCCCAATTCCCCAATAAAATATTTTTTTAAAAAAAGAATAAGTTGATTGTAAAGGACAGATCCTTCCAACCAGAAACTAAATAGGGCATTTGGTCTGACAATAGGATAAGGCTATCTGAAATGAGGCCCTCCTCTGCTAATCCCAGTCTGGGTCAGAGCTCCACGATGTTGATCAGACCAGGGTCCGGTGGCTGAAGTACATAGGTGTAAATTTCTCCCTCCCTCTGCTCCTTCTATACCAGGTAGCATGAGCCCTGGCCTCTGCTCAGTGAGTGCCCACCCTAAGTGATCAGAAAGTTATGTACTATGAGCTGCTAGAACAAAGAGCAATCAGCTGAAGTCTGAATGGTTGTGGAAGGTCTTCCCGGGGAAAGTAAGATTTGTAAGAGCACATGCTCTAAACAACAAAGTTGCCGGTTCGATTCCCACATGAGATGGTGGGCTGCACCCTCTTCAACTAGATTGAAGACAACGACTTGAGCTGAGCTGCCGCTGAGCTGCCGGTGGGAGGCTGGGAGGCTCTGTTGGTTAGAGTGCATGCTCTTAATAACGAGGTTGCCGGTTCGATTCCCACATGGGCTGGTAGGCTGCGCCCGCCACAGCTAGATTGAAAATGGCAACTGGACTTGGAGCTGAGCTGCACCCTCCACAACTAGATTGAAGGACAACAACTTCAATGGCGACTTGACTTGGAGCTGATGGGTCCTGGAAAAAACACAGTTACCCAATAAAAACTTAAAAAAATTAAAATAGCATTTAAAAAAAATTGGTCTGAAAAGCGAAAAGGAGCCCTAAACAGGAAAGGCAGGACAATGAGGCTTACAAACGATAATAGAAAGTGATAGAAGGTGAAAGAACTTAGGATGAAAGAAAGCCTCAAGGTGCCAAAAAAGTTCTTCTCATACGCAAGCGCATCAACCTTAAATGAAAAGTCTAACAAATTTGACTTCATGTTAAAATTAATAAATAATTCTATTTATATAAAGCTCCCAAAGAGGCAACAATAAACCATCATGTTTAGGTAAGTACACTTTGGTGGAAAATTCTTGACAGAGGCACGGAAGTAATTGCCATAAAAATCGGGGCAATGGCTCCCTTTTGAAGGAGAGCAGAGGGTGGTGTCAATGAAGGAGCGCACGGGAGTCTGGTCTATCTCTTGATTTAGATAATGGTGATGTGGGCGTTCACTTTATAATAAGGCAGCTCGTAATTTATGTCTGAGGCACTTTTCTGTAAGTATCTTATACCGGACATCAAGGTTTTAAAGAAAAAAAGTGAAGGGCAAGCAGACAGCTGGACTGACAGAATGTGGGGGTGCGCCCTAAGAACATCTGACCCAGAAGAGCCTGCAGGCAGGTTCTAGACGCGCCAGTGAGGATAAAAGGAAGCAAGCTTATCTTCTGTCCATGATGATGAAAATGCAGACAAAGGTCATTCAAACAAACTGTAAAACACAAAGCATTATTAGGGAATTTTTATTAACTTTTAAGATGTAATAATGGTATTTGGTTGTGTGTATGTGTGTGTGTGTGTGTGTGTGTGTGTGTGTGTGTGTGTTTTTAGAGTTCTCATCTTTCAGAAATACATACCAAAAACGTTTATGATGGAAATGATATGACCTCTGGAATTTGCTTCAAAATAAGCTGGGGAGGAGGTGTTAGGGTAGAGAGAGATACAGATGGAACACGACGGGCTGTAAACTGCCGAGGTTGCGTGATGGAGACGCGAGCGTTCCTTAGAATATTCTCTCTACTGTGAAATTTGAAGTTTGGAATTTACCATTTTTGATTTTTATAACTAAGGCAAAGGAACATTATGTTGGAAACACTCTCACACTGGTTGTTCAATAGCTAGGAAGGACTCCCTGGCACCACAAATGAACATATTTCTTAAAATACAGTATCTCTCAAACGCCTAAGTGGGCACGGCTCAGCTCCAGTCCCCACCTAGAGCCAGAGTCAGCAGCAATGCTCCATACCATCTTTCAACAACAGAAACAGTTATAAGAACGAAAGCACCGTTCAGCTTATAGTTTCCCAAAAATGCCTCTAATGCTTAGGACTTCAGGATGGGATGAATCAAATGAAAGTGAAACCAAGACTTTATGCAAATCTATATTTGACAAAGGATTCCTACCCAGGCTATATAAAGAATACTTACAAATTAACAACAGAAAGATGAACAACCCAATAAAAAAACAGGCCAAAGATTCAAACAGACACTTCAAAAAAGTGGATAAGCTGGGGCTGGCCGAGTGGCTCAGTTGGTTAAGCGTTGGTTTAAGAGCACGAGCTCTGAGCAACAGGGCCGCCGGTTCGATTCCCACATGGGCCAATGAAACTGCATCCGAGCTGAGCTGTCGCTGAGCTGCCAACAGGTGGCAGGATGGCTCAGCTGGTGTAACAACAAGATTGCCTGTTCAATGGTGGGCTACGCCCACCCACTACTAAGGCTGAACTTGGCACCTTGAGCTGAGCTGCTGCCCAGATGGCTCATTGGATAGAGCGTGTGCTCTTAACAACAAGGCTGCTGGGTTTGACTCCCACATGGGATGGTGGCTATGCCCACCTGCAGCTAAGATTGAACACAGCACCTTGAACTTAAGAGGCCACGAGCTGCCAACGGGAAGCCAGATGGCAACTGGCGCCCTCCACAATGAAGATTGAAGAACAACAACTTGGCTGGTCCCCTTCCCCAATTCCCCAACACTGTTCTCCTCCCCCAATTCCCCAATTTAAAAAAAAAATCTTTAAAAAAAAAAAAAAGAGTGGATAAGCCAATAAGGATATGGAAGGTGTTCAGCATCATTAGTCACCAGGGAAATGCAAATTAAACCCACTTGGCACACACTAGAATAGCAAAAATAAAGAAGATTGACAACACCAAATGCCAGTTGAGTGCTTGGGACAGCCAAAACTCTCATACGCACGCTGCTGGTGGGAGCATAAAACGGTACAACCCCATGAAGAATTGTTATGAAGGTAAACATTATTTACCCTATAACCCTAAAATTCTTCTCATGGGTATTTCCCCAACAGAAATGAGAAGAAAAAAAATTGTACAAGAATGTTTACAGCAGCCTTCCCCTACCTCAAACTGGAAACAATTCACACACACCCATCAACAGAAGAATGGAGAAACCCTGACATGTTCATTCAGTGGAATAGTTCTCAGCCATATCAAAGAACAAACTATTAATAATACATGCAGCAATACTGATGAATCTTATAGACATTAATTGCATATGTACGATTCCATTTCTATGAAGTTCTAGAACAGGTAAAACTAAATTACAGTGAGTGAAGACTGTAAGTGATGTGGGGGGAGGGGGAATGGTTGACTGCAAGGAGCATGAGGGAACTTTCTAGGGAGATGGAACTGTTGTATATCTC
>NW_017731491.1:1336803-1342846 GCF_001890085.2 Hipposideros armiger | reverse complement strand
AGGAAAGATTCGGGGGCACTATGGATGGTGATGTGGGGTGTAGTCAGCAAAGAGCAGAGAAAATCAGGGTTCGTAAAAGCAAGTTCTGGAAGTATGAAATTCACTGGTCATGGCAGCTGGGGACAGGCAGGAGGAATATCCCTTCATCTCTCCATCTGCTTGCCTTTCCAACAAACCTTCTAGTTCCTAATTTGGTTTCTAGGTCCACAGATAACGGGGAGATAGTGTCTTGGATGGAGAATACAAACATTCAGATACCAGAAAAGGGATGGATGGCCTCTTGCGAATTAATAAACTAGCCTGAGCTGATGGCTGAACCCCAGTGTCTCACCAACGTCAGAATGTCCTGGTAAAACATGTTTCTAGAATGTGAACAGTTATCAGGCAGCTGTATCCCCATCACCAATCTAGAACCTAAGACACCAGAGCTCAAAACCATGGTTTCCAGGGATGACTGGTTAGCTCAGTTGATTAGACAGCATCATGCAGATAACACCAAAGCTGCCGGTTTGATTCCCGGGTGGGCCACTGTGAGCTGCACCCTCCTTAAAGAGTCAACTATACCACTGTAGCATGAAAGCAATGTGTAACCAATGACCATGGCTGCTCCCTTCCCCGAAAGAAAATAATAATAAAATAAAAAAACATGGTTTCCATACTCTCACATCTGATTACTCCACCCCAATGAAGTCACTCAGTGAACGGAAGCTCCTGGTGGACAGCTGGCTGACCTCACCTTGGTAACAGTCACACACTGCTGGCAGGGCTGCCCACCTTCCCGCACTTACATATTCTATAGACACAGTGAAAATGAAGTATTAAAACCCACTTATTATTTTCCCTCCAGATATATAACTGAGGACAAGGGAAAGTGACTGAGGTGTGTATGAAAGACAAGTCTGGCTGAGTGCATCATCTGGCTAGATGAGTGAGGGGTAAGAGCACATCTAAGACGAAGCCGTTCTAAGACAGGTCTCCTGGGTGGGATGAACTGGATACAAGGGCGAGTTCCAGGAAAAGTGTCTTGTCAGAATGACACGTTCCATGAGGACCAGGCAAGGCTTGGATGGCGACAGTACAAATAAGATGTGCATGTCTGAGCAGGAGGTAGGCGCTATACAGGGCGAAGGACTCCGTAGCCCATCTCCTACTGCCAGGCCTCCATTTCTCCTGTTCAGTGTGTCAGCCAGGAAAGGTCTCTGGAATGAAACGGCCTTTTCTTTTTCTTTTTGCACATGCCCCATTCTGAAGAAAGGCTCTGTGCCCACCTGGGGACTGCGATACTTGCTTTTGATGTCCCTCAGGAAATTTTAAACAAAGGTTCCAAATACAGCTCAAAACCCTGGCTGGGAACCACACTAACTGCAAAAAGAGGCTGGTGTAAGGAGGGGGGCCCATCAGAAGTTCAAGGCTCTGCAGTCAGCACCCCATCACACTCTCTGATCCTGGGGCTGGATTTCTCAATCAAAGACGCTCGGTGGTCCCGAGTGGAAGGCAGACTGGATTCCAGTCAGGAAACTAGGCAGGGGTATGTTCCTGTACATAATCTCGCCAACGTTGTTCTTTTGCTCACATTGCTTTGGCTTTTAAAAGAAATCAATAAATTCAGCAAGCAGAAGGTCCCCTCACATCCAGGCTGGATGAAAGGGCTTTGCCTGGACCAAGCCAAAAGATATTTAGTCCAAGAAGAAATATTCTACTGGATACCTGACAAACTTTTACATGATTTTTTCCCCCTTAGGAGGGCCAGCAGTGCACAGGAGGCTTTGGTACATGAGAATCAATGTTGCTAAGCTACCAGAAGTCACTGTGGTAAGGGAACACCCAGGAATTGGGGGTGGCGGTGGGTGGGAAGGGAGCCCAAAAAACCATCAGCAGGAGAAAGGGAAGAGGGGACAGGACATGAAGTCGCAAGGACACAATGACTTTCAAGGCTCTCAAGGGAAATCACTGGGTCCTAAAAGTTCCAGCTCTAAAAAGTGAATCAACATTCATTCATATCTTGAAATGAGACATAAACAAAGTATAGAAATAACAGGTCTTCCTCCTCTGGATGCTTTGAATCCTGACCTAAATCGAAAAGGAAGAATGCCTTGATCTCATTCTATTATTTATTCTAACATTGTTGCTTGACAATGTGGGCACAACAAACTTTTATCTAGTAAGCGCTCAATAGATACTTGTTAGCAGACTGGCCAGTACTCTCCCAGGAAAGAGACCACAAGGGTGAAGGACAGGGAAGGGGGAGGGGTATGAGGTTCTGCAGTAACCGGGCTGTGAGTGACTCAGTGGTGCAGGAAGCTGTCACTCAGGTGCTCTTGTCACCAAAGTCAATAAGAATGCCTTCTTCTGCACCACCTATTATATTTGGAGATGCGCCAAATCCAGACATTCTCAGTCCTTTACTCCTTCCACTAAAAACCCACAGCTTATTTCTCCCAAGTGAAGAGGCCAAGAAAAGAATCCGTGTTATTTGTCAGAACTAGCCGTAAAGTAAACGAAGACAAAGGAAGTGTGTGCTGGCCAATTAAACAGAAATGCAGGCTCCGGGCGGCTACATGACCCAGTTTTTCCATTCACTGGATGTGAGTAAGCCCCATTACAGAGATGGCCTCTTTGGCTTTGGGGGAATAAAAGAGAAAGGTTTTCCATGTGTTTCTAAAGGCGTCTCTACCTCCTTTTTCCTAAGAAAAGGCAAAAATTCCATTTAACCCAATTCCCGTTCAATGGAAAGAAAGTATGTAGAGTGGAAAGAACTCAGGCTTTGGTGTCACAGAGGCCTGGGTTTGAATTTGACTCCTTGTTCCATTACAACCCACAATTCAGGAAGACCAGAGCAAGTATAATGAACCTCTCTCTCTAAGATTCAGTTCCCTCATTTGCAAAACAGGGATGCCTGTAACTATTACATAGGTTGCTAAGACAACTAGAAGAGATAATCCAGGTCCAAGAAAACACCCGGTACAAAGCATCTGCTCAGTAAGTGTTCCTTTGCCTTCAACTTGGGTTCATACTACACGCAAGGGATGTAGTGCAGGTGCCACAGTAGGTGCAAAAAAGGACAGGAGACCTGGGCTTAAGGAGCTTTAAACGGAAAAAAAATAAAAATCCACATCTTAGAACAGGGCAGGTGAAAGTTCAGCAAGATTAAAAAAAATCTGCAAAAAACCAGGCTGCTCCAAGGTCTTCAGACAAATGCTATTATCAATCACAATGAAAAAAACACAGCTGGGATGTCAGAGGACTTTCTAGATACACTGGAATTTACAGAAACACTGACTGATCCACTCAAAATTCCAGACTTAAGAAAAGAAAAAACAACCACCAAACAAGAACCAGAAAGTTGGGAGCTTTTCTAAGTCTTAGAGCACAAAGAGAAAGCACCATAGCTTGTGGTTAAAGGCTTGATTCCGGTCAGGAAACGGGTTTGAATCTCAGCTCTGCCACCCACCAGCTGTGTGACCCTTGGCTTCTTGGAGGATGCAGTGACAAGGCAGGCATTAAGCCCAGTCCCTGTGCATGCTAAATGCTTCGTAAGTGGTGACGTTACTGTTGTTGCAACATACTGAAAAGTTCTGAGTTCTGAATCCTGGAGTGATTCTGCAATTCAAATCAAAACCAAGACTGTACGAAGGTAGAGAGAAATGACACACGCAGACAGAGTAACCCTTGGGGGTTGCAGAACACAAAATGGGTGTGGAGCCTGGGTTTCAAGTTTAAGGCCATGGATACTTCCGAGCCCATGGGTACCTCTTGTGCCTCAGAGTGATGAACACAGCGCCAGAATGCTTTGTTTTCACTCCCCTGGGACTTGTCCTATAAAATGTATCCCTACTTACAAGGAGCATGCAGAACACGGTCAGTTCATGATCCGTACCGCTTGTGTAAAGAAAAACGCCCCAAACCCAAAGCCCAAACTTACAAAGACATTTAAGTTCAAAACAACACAAGTCGGCACCTCATGTGTCAAGGACCTTAATTAAACAGTGTCAAAAAAGCAAATGGGAACTCAAGTGTCTGGACCTACTTATTATGAAATAAACTTGATTAAGAACAAATCCCTTTTAAGAAGAGGGAAAAAAAAACGGGCACATCAAATGCTGTTCTCAATTAGCCCTTTTCCTCTGAACTTCACAAAGTACCAGCAGGTGGGAGATAATTAAAGTTTTAATAAAACTTGTCTTACATGCCTCAGTTGGAAACTTTTTGTTCTGCAAAGCTTTTCCTCTCCAGCCCCAAGATGTGCCCACAAAGGAAGATATTTTTCAAAAGATCAAGTTTCCTGTGACATTTGAGGTTTCATGACTTCAGGAAACTGAAGGTGGAGGAGCTAAATTATGAAAAGGAATGACTTCTCTTTATCCATATTTATATTCTAGAAGGGAGTGCGTTTGGTTTGGGGATTGCCCTCCCATGTCTATCAGGAGTAAAGCCCTTGCTCCCCAACTCGATAAGATTTATGGAGCAACCGGAAGTCTGCAACCCTGATGCAAGCTGCACCACCCACGTCATAAATAGGGGCCCTCCATATGTACGAGCTGCTGACTTTTACAAAGCCTTGTGTTTTTCCCTTAGAAATCTCTCGTCTTGAAAATCAGTCACCTTGGGGGCCGGCCGAGTGGCATGTTGGTTGAGAGCTGGCTTGGGACGCTGGCTCTGAGCAGCAGGGCCCCGGTTCAGATCCCACATGGGCCAGTGACACTGTGCCCTCCACAGCTGAGATGGTGAACAGCGGCTCAACGTGGAGCTGGGCTGCTGTGAGTCGCCAGCGACAGCATAGGCTGCAGTGAGGCTGCAGGGGAGCTGCAGTGGAGCTGCAGTGGGCTGCTGTAAAGCTACCATGAGTAGCTGGCAGCCAGCGTGAGCAGCCGGCAGCCGCGGTGAGCTGCAAAGAGCCGCCATGAGCAAGCTGTCCAGTGGCCGAGACGACCGATCTGCTTCAGCCGGGAAGAGTGCAAAAATAATACCAACATGGGCCAGTGAAGCGACGTCTTCCACAACTAGACTGAAGAACAAAAGGACAGCAACTTGTCTGTTCCCCTTCCTCGATTCCCCAACGCTGTTCCCCTCTCCTAATTCCCCAATAAAATCTTTAAAAAAAAATTTTTTTTAATCAGTCACCTTGGAGTTTACCGCCCCCACCCACAAACATTTCCATCCACATAAGCCCTTTCCATAAAAGTGCTACTTCTTGGGCAATTCTTAATCGATTAGGTCTTCAACAGTATGTGCAGCTGCCCACCTCACAATGTTGGCACCTCAAAAGTAAACGGTAGTCTACTGCAGATATCAACTCATGAAGACATTCTAAGTCAAGACAAGAACGACAACTGTCTTCCTTTTCAGAAAAGAAAACTGAATCAGTGAGAAAATAACCACACTACTTAAACACAAGGGACCTGAACCCAAGACTTGGGCTTTTAGTTCTGACTGGATTAGAGACTGCACAGAATTTGAGAGTAACTGAAGCAAACCCCACCATGCGCAACCCAATAATTATAACTTTGGGCATTTTAATTGTATTCAGACCCCAGGGTTTGAATTTAAAAGGGTAAGAGTTAAAGGAATATGTGTAGGGATTATGGCTAGAATGCTGCCTGCAAGTTACAGTTCATTTTCTCCTCAGGACTTTCCAACCCCAACCCCCCCCCCCCGGGTGCCTCTTTTCTGCCACTGCATGGCCAGGCCTCCCAGCACCTAACTACCACATTCCTTTCCAGCCCTGGAGCCTCACGAACCCCACCCCACCCCACCCGATACACAATCACGCCTGGACAAGTGTCTGTACTGCTATGATATCTTGTTGGGGCAATGTTTTGTGCACTGTAGAACGTTTGGCTTCTACCCATTTGATGCCAGGAACAGCTGCCTAGTTGTAACAACTAAAAATGTCTCCAGGGCCGGCCGAGTGGCTCAGTTGGTTAAGAGCACGAGCTCTGAGCAACAGGGTCGCCGGTTCGATTCCCACATGGGCCAGTGAGCTGCGCCTGAGCTGAGCTGCCAACAGGTGGCAGGGTAGCCCCTAACAACAAGGTTTCCGGTT
>NW_017731491.1:1314935-1336041 GCF_001890085.2 Hipposideros armiger | reverse complement strand
AAAAAAAAAAAAAAGTGTCCAGGCATCGTCATATGTCTCTATAGGGCAAAACTGTCCCAGCTGAGAATCCCTGCTGTTGGGGCAAGTCAAATCCCCCGCAATAAAATGCTCTCACTGCTTTCTCGAGTTGATCAGTCCAGTCATATCAGGTCACGCTTCCAGGTGGAGGGTGGAAAAGATGAGTTTTCTCTGTACATGGAGTGTGGGGACTCCTCTGGAAGACAATCTTATTATGACAGAAAGCGAGGAACCCCGTTTCTTAGGAAAATCTAGGCCGAGGCTGGACAGATTCTCCCGTCCTGGCCTCAGAGACAGCACCCTGGCCACTATATTCAGTCTTTGCTAAGAATGCCCTCCTTGGTTTTTTGACTTTTGACTCAGGCCCAGCAGCTTGAGCTAGGCATGGAAAGTATTAGGCTTCTAGGAGCCTAGACCACCCCACCTCCTACCCGGGGGTCCTACTGGGGGTGACTTTTGCAGCTTTGTCTCTTGTGTGTTGATCTGTCTACGAGCTCTGACAGAGCTGTGATGGAGAGAGGGGCCCACATATACTATCCCCTTCTTTGTATGACCTTTGCTAACATGTACAAGGTGTGATCAAACAATACGGTGAATGTTTAAATTTTAAAAATTCATTACAGTAGAAGACACATTGCCACTAATCCCCCTCACAGCACTTCCCCTCACTTCGAACACAATTATCCCATCATTTTTGCCACTTTCTAAAGCAGTTCTGGAAGTCCTCTTTCATGAGTGTCTTTAGCTGCACTGTCATGGCTGCCTTGATGTCCTGAAACAATTCAAAACGTTTACCTTTCATGGTCATTTTGACTTTGGGGAAGAGCCAGAAGTCACACAGTGCCAGATCCAGTGAATAAAGTGGATGAGGACATGCTGTAATGTTTTTGACAGAAATTGCCGTACCAGAAGCCATGTGTAACACGAAGCCTTTTCGTTGTGATCACAAAATACAGTGAATGCTGCTGCCGAGTGCCATCCAACAGAAAAGCAGGGATCTTCAATATGGGAAGCAGCACATATAACCTTAGTAACAGTATATGACAAGTTTCAGCCTTTTCAGTGCAGTCAGTCAGGTGTGAACTACGGTTGAGAAAAGGTGTTTTAAAGTGTGCCGTAAATCATCCTCCATCATGACAACGTTCTGTGTCACACATCACTTCTGAGGAGGAAATTTCTGTCAAATAAAAACATTACTTGTGTCCTCATCCACCTTATTCATCAGATCTGGCACCGTGCGATTTTCAGCTCTTCCCCAAAGTCAAAATGACCATGAAAGTACATTTTAAGTTGATTCGGTACATCGAGGCAGCCACGACAGCACAACTAAAGACACTCACGAAAGAGGACTTCCAGAACTGCTCCAGAAAGTGGCAAGAACGATGGGATAAGTGTGTTCCAAGCTAGGGAGAGTGTTGTGAGGGGGATTAATAGCAATGTGTCTTTGCCAATGTTTTTTTAATTTAAAATTTTAATTTAAACATTCACTGTATTTCTTTATCACATCTAGTACTCCTTTCCACCAGAATCATAACTGAGACATAACAATATAAAGTTTAAATCCATTTGGCCAATAGTGGCGCACACGCGCATCTGAAATGTGGGCAACCCAAGGCCCCCCTTGCAGCCCAGTGAGTCACGCAGAGGTGTCCCTTGAGTCCTGGCTCTCTCTTTTGCCTGTGGCCTGATTTCCTTCCTCTTTCTTCATTTCCTTTCACTCCCCCTTCCTTTTATATTTCATCCTCTCTGAAAGAAAAAGAGCCTCCCCAAAGAAGCAGAAAAATGAGAGACGATAATACATTAATCAGGAGTAACACTTTGGGGTGTGCTACCATGACAAAGATACCTGTGGGGACAAACAGAATTAAACCATTCTAAAGTTGCTGAAATAATACTTTGCATCTCAAATAGACCTAATATTTCCCAACATCATTAACTGTTCTCTGCATCGTCGATTTCTTCCAAGGTTGAATCTTTTGATAAGATGGTCCTAAGAATTGCTCCTACACCTCCCAGGGGGTTGGAGGGATGAAGTAGAATTGTGTGTATCTAGCACTTAACCTGGTGCCTGGCACACTAGATGGTTTCAGCTATTATCTCCATATGCATTTTGACTTCACTTCTAACTAAATCTAAACATTTGTTAAGCTATCCAGTCCTCTCTCTTCTCATCTCATTAACCCTAACCCAGGGAAGTTTCTGCGGAACTGACATTTGTTTTTATAGAGAGAGCTGTTCCTGGTAATAGGACCTTCGCATCCAGTTCAAAACTCCCTCAAACTGTTGACTAACAGACACTTCAACCTGTCCAGCTCTCTGAGACAATAAAAAGGACCAAGCCGCTCTGGCCACCAAAACGGACCAAGGCACAACCACTTGTATATGCCTGTTCCACAACTCACTTCATTTCTCAGTGGCTTCATACCACTGAGAATCTTCTCTCTCTCCTTTTTCAAACCGGTCCCTTCTTATGCCTTCCTGTTTAAATTACACCTCTCATAGAAACATCACTGCAGCAGATGAACCCAGGATCTGTGGTGGAAACTACAGCACGTCCAACAATAGTGCCCCTGTCACATAAGCGTGAGCTTTCGTGAATGCAAGGGATTGGCAACCCAGGGCTGCCGTGCCCAGGAAAATTATTTCCTGTGGGAAAAAGAAAACAGCCTTCAGCTCCTGACAGGTCCTGGGCAAGCCCAAGCCAGGCTCACAGGAGAACCTGAAAGCTCAGCCTTTGGGAAAGGGAGGTGGAAGGTAAGGGCTGTCCCCATTCTTGACGGCCCCAGTTGGAAAAAGCAGTGGGGTGAATGAGTGCTGCAGCATAGGGGAGACAAAGCCACCGCGGGCTGCCCAGCACTGCTTAAGGGAGAGTCAATTAGCGAGACGGGTCCTGTGGCTGAGAGGAAACAAGGAAACTTGATTTCTTTCTGAAAGCACCTTCCAGGATCGGATGCATTTGCAACCCAGTCAGTCAGCTGTAGAAAGGCAATCGCTTAAATTTAATAAGAGCAGGAAAATACTGAGCAGCCTCACTGACATCCTGCATGTTCCGTTATTATTGAAAGGAAATGGAGAAATTACAGGCAGCATAACCTATTAGCTTCATACTGCCCAGTCTCCGGGCGATCGGCAAAGACTTCCTCAGTGCAGTGCGCTCTTCGGCTCAGGGTTAAATGAAGTCTTGGTTGAGGATTATTTAAGGATGACTTGATATGATGCGCCTACAAGTTCTCCGTGGATGGAGCTGGCTGAAGAATACGTAATTCTCAAACAACTACCCACCCACTGCCACCCCTTTCTTCCCTCTGGCTATTCATCTTTGTTCTTACTTCAGCCCCTCTCCCAGACCTCCCAAGTGGTTCTTCCCCCAACTCAGGGTTTCATTGTGGTGGGGGGGCTGCCCATTGTAGGGTGTTTACAGCACTCCCCCTAGTTGTGACAAATACCCCTTGGGGCAAAATTGCCTCCCCCACCCCCGTTGAGAACCGCTGTCCTAGTCCTACATGTTGTGCAATTTGGGGAACAAGTTCCCCTTCATTTTCTACTGCCTGGAACACTTCTGGTCTCATTTTAAATCTTCTAACTCCTACTCTGTCAGGAACCAGGTGGGACGTCATTCTCTCTGGAAAACGACTCTGACATTCCCCCCACCCCTTCTCCCTGCCCCCAAAAGGGCAAGGGTGGGGTTCCTCCTCAGCATGCCCACCTTACAGCACCTATCTTATAGTATCACAATTGTCTTCTTACTTCCTTTAATCACCCACCAGTCCATTCATTCATTCAACTAGTCATGAGGTGCTGGGTGCAGTAAATCTGACCATGAATTAAGACACTTGGGTTCCTGCTCTCATGGGCTTACATACCAGTGATAGAGGAGTTGGCAATGGACAATAATAAACAAGAAAATGGCAGATATTAATAAGAGCTTTAAAGACAATATAGTTGGCCTCTCTCCCCATGGAGACTTAGCTCCTTGAGGGATATATTGTAGCTATAGGGACTAGCACTGAGCCATAAAACAAAAAACAACAAAACTGAGCGCTTTCTTCCTTTCTCTCCGGGCATATGGCATTTTCTGCTGTCTGTCATTGAGATTTGGATACAGGGGTTCTCTTCTGGCAGACAGTAAGCTTCCTGAAGGGAGGATCCTGCCCAATTTATACATTTTTACAGGCAGAAGATCAGAGGGTTTTTGTTAAATTTTTTTCCTCAAGCAATAGTTGTTTTTTTGTAAAGATTTTATTGGGGAATTGGGAGAGGGGAACAGCATTGGGGAATCGGGGAAGGGGAACAGACAAGTTGCTGTCCCTTTGTTCTTCAGTCTAGTTGTGGAGGACGTTGCTTCACTGGCCCATGTTGGTATTGTGATCATTGTAATCTTCCCGGGTGAGGCAGATTGGTCGCTGGTCACTGGATGGCCACTCACAGTGGCTCTTGGCAGCTCACGCCAGCTGCCGGCTGCTCACAGTAGCTTACAGAGCCCACTGTAGCTCACTGCAGCCTACGCCATCGCCGACGACTCATGGCAGCCCAGCTCCAGGTCGAGCTGTTGTTCACCATCTTAGCTGTAGAAGGCAGTGTCACTGACCCTCATGTGGGATCCAAACCGGAGCCCTGCTGCTCAGAGCTGGCGTCC
This sequence comes from Hipposideros armiger, assembly GCF_001890085.2. Classification (NCBI taxonomy): domain Eukaryota; kingdom Metazoa; phylum Chordata; class Mammalia; order Chiroptera; family Hipposideridae; genus Hipposideros; species Hipposideros armiger. Next base: position 1,331,387 of record NW_017731491.1, on the reverse strand, counting down.
CAAGCCAACTCTTAACCAACGTGCCACATGGCCGGCCCTCAAGCTATAGTTTTTAATGCTAAAATTTTAGTAAAGATACAGCCAAAATGCTTATGAGGAGAGACAAACATTTTACAGATAGGGAAACTGAGGCTCAGAAACAGTGACTTGTGCAAATCACAAAGCCAGTAAATTGGACTAGGCATCTGGTCTTCCCCACCACATATCACTGCTTTTTGTAGAAAGAGGCATGCACAATTCAGGTAGAAATGTCAGGAGGAAATGTCTTTCTCGCAGAAAGCTCTTGGCAAACCGTGGCTAGCATTTAGGATCCTCTCTGGGTGGGAAGGGGGAGGTGGTGAGTTTATTTACAGGCAAAAGGGTTCCACTAGTTCAAGGAGAAGAAAAATGAATGACATTAATTTTTCACATTCTTACCACTGGGACTGGGCCTAAACTTTAGCACTTTATTAGCAAAGCCAAAAATCACTCAAAAGCTAACGCCTACAAAGAAGAGAGCCAAACATTTCTGCCTTTTTTTCTTTTCAAGGAAAGAAAGACTTGCAATATTTAAAAGCTCAGGATTGTTCTGCACAGATGTGAAAAATGACCCAATCTGTTGGGCTGGAAACATCTTCTGAGAGGCAGGATGGTTCCGAGGGACAAACACAGACTTTAGGGAGACAGATTTGCATGCTAATTGGCGGCCATTTAGCCTCTCCAAATTTGGGAATTTGGAGAGAGGAGGTATGCTATCTGAGTTACATGGGATAACAGTACCTGGCACAGAAGTGGACACGTACCTAGTGTTTGTGGACACTTACCCACATACCCAAGGGACATTCCCCTTTTTGCAGTTATTCAGGAAGAACCTCAGCCTGGGAAACAGGAGACCTGGTTTCACCTCCCAGCTCTGCCCCAATTCCATGTGACTCAAGTACTGAACTATCCTGGCCTCAGCTTCCTCGCCGGGCCCGACCCCAGACAAAAGTAATAGGATTAAAGGACACTTGGTCGTTTAAAACCAGCACAATGTCTGGCAAGTTGCAGGCACCCAATAAATGTTAGCTAAATCTGAATCGACTGGAATTTGTCCTGTAAACACTCATCATGAACGTTCCCTTAAATCTGCTCTTTAAACATGGCCTAGTGCAGTTCCATCTGTCGGTCAGCTGAACAACAAAAGCAGTCGGCACCTCTTCCAGCCCTCCGTGGTCATCTCCCAAAAATACTCCCGGGTGTTAGCTCCAGATAGTGAGTCAAGACTGAACCTGAAACCAAGGGAAAGTATTACTACTGTCCACCTACCTCTCACCAATCGTGTCAATTATTCACTGCTCCCACACATACACAGAACAAATATCTATCACCTATCCCAGACAGAAATCAATGTTAGCTCTATCATTCTTAGAAACTGTAAAGGTAACAGAAAAAATATTTTAACTTCCAGTATCAATGTCTGATAGCCACGACTTATGCAGAAGGCATCAGAATATCTTTCAGAATCTGGAAAATCATGGTGAAGGTCCTAAGCATACCTCTAGAGAGAGGCAGGCACACACTGATTAGGGAGACAGCAGTGACAAAAAAAGATGGCACAAGAAAAGATGCTTCCCCACTGGGCTGTCTTACCCTGCCCTGCCCCCCAAAAGGTTGAGCAGAGAAGGCTCAAGTCAGGTGTCATTCAGTGGCAATGCCACAGGCTGTCCGGGACTAGTTTTCTTTCCCCCAAAACTGTTTACAAAGAAGTGAGGAAGGGAAGTGTCGCAGAGACAAGCACCACTGTGTGTGCTTTCATTTCAACATATGGTGCTGCGATCCAACATCGTTCAGCACAAGGAATGATCACCATAGCAGCAGCAACCAAAGCAGCTCACAGTCAGTTCAGTAGGTGCTTGCCTCTTCCGTTCTTCCACAAGTTTTATATGCATGAGCTCATTTTGTACACATGACAACTCTTTTTAGCATTATCCCCGTGTCCCGGATGGAACACTAAGGTTCAGACTGGCTAAGGAGCCTGTCCAAAGTCATCCAACCCATAAGTGGCTTGGCAGGATTTGAACTCAGGTTGCCTAACTCCACAGCCAGAGGGCCTGACATCTGTCTGAATTCCAAGATCAGAATAACTCCCTCCTGGAAGAACCCCTGCAGAGACCCTGCTCCCCACCCCCACACACAAAGTCTTAATAAAAATTCATGTTCCTTTGTTTGTGGGGGGAAATCGCTAGTCTGAGGGCAAGGAGGAGTTAAGGCCACAGTTGCACACTTAGAACTCCGAGTTTTCTCAGTTTTGTGGGCTGAAGTCAGACTTGTAGCGTTAACTTTAATGTAAATTTTTTTGGAGGTGATTCATGTAGAATTCCTGCCAAGAATTTTAATAATCAGGCTGAATTAGACCAAGCTCTGTTGGTACATGCCTCACAACATCTGCTGGCTTAACAGTTATCCTGGAAACCCCACAAAGCCTGGAGAAGGGCCGGCAGAGCAGGCTATGTGAGCAAGACACCTGTGGGCCGCCTGCGACTTCTGCCTTCCAGCCAATTAACAACAGGCTCCGCTTTTATATTATAATAGCCCGTAGCCACCAGGGGCGAAAGGAAGGGACACAACACATCAGAAAAGGCTCATAAAAGAAAAACCTTTCCCCATGGTCTCCTTTCTACTGCAAGCTGAGGGCTATAAAGTATGTGTGTGTAATGTGGAGATTTTCAGCTTTTTTCTCTGCTCTGACTCAATACGTCGCCATCAGTAACAGACTCACCCACGTGGCAGTATTTCTTCAAGGGGAGGGGCGGGTAGTGGGCGAATCCAAATCTTTACTCCCTACCCTTCAAAGAACCAGACTCTTTAAGGGTGGGGACTTGCACAGTTTGGCACAGCCCCGGGAGGATCTGTTTCCCATCTTCCTCTTCTTCTCTCTCCTGGTCACACACAAGCAGATACACACACGGGTTCGCTACACACACACTCATACTCTCACACCCACAGCACCATGCTGTAACGCACAGCTTCCAAGTAAGTACTGTGCCAATGGATCAAGCCTTTCTTGGAAGGTGGTGTCATTAAAACCACAGAAATTAGGGGCAGCCGGTTAGCTCGGGTGGTTAGAGAGCACTGCAGTGTTCATAACACCAAGGTTGCCGGTTCGATCCCCACATGGGCCACTGAGATGCGCCCTCCACAACTAGAATGAAACAACTACTTGACTTGGAGCTGATGGGTCCTGGAAAAACACACTGTTCCCCAATAAAAAATAAATATAAATAAATAAATAAATAAAATAAAATCCTTTAAAAAAAAACAACACAGAAATTATATTGCAATTATAAGATAATTTATCAGCTTCTTAAAGTAGTCTTCAAAACAGAAAGGGACGCTTAGGTTAATCGTTCCCGCCCCGCCCCCTCCCCCCCCAAAAATGGGGGCATTGTTATATGCCAGAATGGCAGTAAAATATAAAGGCACAATATTTGTATAAGACACAAATTATGCTATTGCAAACCATGAAAAATGGTTCTAGCCACTGCTATCCAATGGAAATATAAAATGCAAGCCACGTATATAATTTAAAATTTCCTAACAGTCACATGAAAAAGGTAAAAAGAGATAGTTGAAATTTATCTTAATATATTTTAACTCCACATATCCAAAATATTATCATTTCAACATATAATCAATGTAAACAATTATATATAGAAAATTTTACATTCTTTTTTTTCTTTTATTTTTTATTATTAGTTTTAGGTGTACAAAACAATGTAATAGTTATACATTTCACCCCTCACAAAGTGAACACCCCTTCCCCCAAATTTTATATTCTTTTTTCATAATTAGTCACTGAAATCCAGTGTGTATTTTAAACATAGCCCTTGTCAATTTGGACTAGCCATATTTCAACTGCTCCATAGCCACACAAAGGTGGTGGCTACCATATGAACTACATAGCTCTACAAATTGGTCCAGTCCAATCAAAGAAAGGCTCAGAGTTCTGGGTTACTCCTAAGTTGTGCATTCCTAAATGACTGGCTTGTAAACAATACATACATACTATGTTTTAAAGGATTTGTTAAAAAGAAAACCAATTTAAGTTCATGCTAGCCCATTTACTACTTACTCAATGGCTCTGGGCAAGTAATTTTAACCTTCTTGAGCTTCAGCGTCAACGAATGTAAACAGAGATGAAAAAAATGCCAATACAACTTCCCTTACAGGCCTATTGTAAGAATCATATGCCATAATGCATATGAAAGTGTTCTGTACTATTATATGCAAATGTGAATTATTGTTATAACAGCTCCTGTAAGGGAACAGATCATTCCTGCAGATCAACAGCATCCTTCTCATTAGTCTATAAACATTTTGCACACAGCTGTCCTTCCTTCCTGGAGGCAGCTGAACAGTAAGAAATGCATATCCATAAGGCCAAAGCACTGTTACCATATGAGAAGTTATAAACCTAATTGACAAGAAAGAATCAGACTCTTTTAAGATTCTTTATCCCATCCTAATTTCCAAGTGATATTTAAACTATTTTGTTGAACAGATATTTTGTTAAAATGGAAGACCTTGCTTTAAAACCAGGAAGGCATGCATCACTGATCAGCAAATTCCTGAGGGAACTAGCTTTGCCTCCACGAGAATCAGGCAATTCAAAAAACTTGTTTTGAACTAGTGAGCAAAGAGAGAGAATATCTACCTTCTCACCCCATCCTCCCACCCACACCGTCTTGTTCCCTTTTCTTCAGCCTTTCTGACTCTTTTAAGCGTTTTCAGAAATTATCTGTGAATTTGAGTGGTTAGAAACAATCAGTCTTTTAAGACTGAGGAGAGAGCTGGTGTCTAAATATTTCTTGACGGCTTAACAAAAGACCTGCTAGAGACCCCTCCCCACCCCAACCTGTTACAATAATGAAGACAAAACTGCAAGCCTTGAGTAATGATTACTAAGTAGTAATTATTTTGCAAAGAGTGACTTGTATAAAGAGAAACCAGAGAACGCTTTCATCCTTGAGAATTAATTGTAGGCAGAGAACAAATCCTTGTTTCCAAAAACCATGTGACGTACTTGGAATTAGCACCCTTCCCTGAAGACACAGAGCCCTAACTAACCCTGGCGGGGGTCATGGAGACCATCGATGACAGCCTCTTTGCTTTATAGGTGGGCCCCAAGGTTATCAGGTCTGTGAAATCCAGATTATACCTACAACCAGCCTTCCCCAAAGTGTGTTCCGCACAATATTTCCAGGCATTTCATGAAGAGAAGGGAGGATGACGCAGGAGTCCCATGGCCAAATGAGTTTTGGGAAATCTTGGGTCCACACGAAGTTCACCAGGTTCTCCTGCTGCTCAGAGGCTTATTATGGTGGTGTTCTGGGGGGAGGGGAATTTGACCATGGATTGAACCTTTTTTCGGATATCAAATCTGGAATATTCTCAAGTTGATATCTTAAGTGTGTCTTCCGACCCTTCCACATTCATAAATGGTCACAAAATATACTGGGTGGCAGAAGAAAATGAAGGTAGGTTCTCTCCTGAAACTATATGAATATCTACTTAGTTTTTATACTTGTTGAGCTGCACATCAAAAATGAGTTTCAATGGGGCTAGACTCAGCACCGTCTGCTGTAACAGGCCCAGCAGCAGCTTGGCCCATCTATCTACCTGAGATTTCTCTGCTCTACCTTCCAAGCTGCCCCCAAGCCTCCCTCCCTGTAGAAACCTGTGGTCTCTAATCAAAGGCATTCCTGCTTTGTACCTAAAGGTATCAATATAATAGGTGTCAACATTCTGAAACAAAATATCATCATCATAATTTTTACTGTCTCAACTGAGTGGTCCACAGAGTTTGCTCAGAGTAGGAATGCACCACAAAGGAAGAATGATTTTAATTCTGACCCCTGATTTTTCTCCTCTAGAGCCCAATTCGACTGTTTCAAAAACCTATGCTCCACCTCTCTGGACAAAAGCCATTACGGTTAAATCTGAATAGTGGATGGCAGAGGTTCCCTAACAGGGCCTAGGGTCCTTGGAGAAAGTCTCAAGATCATTACAAAGGTCCTTCCATCCACATGACCACCAAAAATTGTCTGCAGACTCAAAACTCAAAAGTACAACTGCTATTACATGAGGGAGTCCATCAAACCTTTCGATGTTAAAAAGAGACCCTCATGTTTTTAAAAAAACTGGAAATCAAGACTAGCACTTTTAATAAATATGCTCCCTGCCAGTATTCTGTCCATTAGCAAGAGAACAAATCTCGATATCTTCTTTTAAGTTACAGATTCATTAAATGATTTTAAAAACACTTTGGTTTTGTTTCTCGGCTTAAATCTCAGAAGACGTGGCAAAATTTGAAATTACAAATGCTCATGAACCCAAACATTGCATAACTGTCCTCCCTGGGAGATACTGGTGTGCCTTTAGAATAAAGTCTCAATAAAACATTTTAACAGAACTGCATTGATTGGACAAACAATAAAGCCACCCGAAAACACAACGACCTCTGACTATTCACAAAAGACAGAATTTCTTTATTTCTGCTGAAGATCTGCAAGGGATGAAAAATAGAGGTTTTATAAACTCGCGTTCCAAAGGAAACAAATCTTAAAGAACTACTGTGAGTGATGTTATCTCATAAACACTAGATTAATGGGAAATGGGATGCAATAAATAATATATCTTAAGAAATGTTGTTAGCAAGTGAGATCTCCTTTAATATCTATTTCTATCTACTATGGATATTTTAAAAAAATCATCATGAAATACTAACATAAAGGCAACTTATTTGCCAGGAGAAAAATCTTAAGTCATTTCACCCATTCATAGTGAAGAGTTCATGAAGACCAACAAGAGCAATTGCTTTTTAAGCAATTGTTTTTTTCTACTAAAAGTTCTATATAGTTCTAGGTTGAAGCAACAGGTCACACCTTTTAAATCAAACAATCAATGACTTAAACTCTAATCTTTCTAACTCACATAGAGAGATGATAAAATGTTTTCCAAATGCTGTGGGAATTTTTTTTAGAGCTCCCAATGCATAATACCGTCTGTTTGGTATTTTTTTTTAAAGAATTTATCATCAGTTCCAAACTAGAGTTCAATTGCAAAAAATACTCAGAACTGATGACTTAAAAAAAAAACAACCCCAAAAAACATACTTTCTATATATACAGCATTATTGCTTCGATGAATTAATGCCAACAAATGTGGTCAGTATTGTTTCCAGATTCTTCAAGCAATTGTACTCACTGCACAGTCAGCCCAATCCCGTCTGTCCTTGATTACTTAATTTTCAATCATTTGCAAACTCCAAAGTGCAAAAGTAGAGGCATTTGAGCCACTTTATTCGGCAGTAAAACAAGTACTGTGGGCACAGCCCAGAGACTTTCTCACATAGGTCTTCTCAAAATACACTATGGAAAGAATTGCCTCCCTGGATAAAAATTCCCTCCCAGATGAAGACACCTTTGGGAGGATGGTTTCCATTGTGGTGGGGGGAGAATATGGACCTTAAGAAAGATTCCTTCTTGGTACAGCTTATCTTTTTTTTAGCTTTTTTTTTTTTTTTTGCTGATTAACTCCATTCTGTCTATTCTCTCAAAGGACTCCAAGTTCCCACAATACATATGTATTCAATTTTATTGCTCTGCACTTGATATATGGCTTTATAACTGTTCAAGGCATTTTTGGTGAACATTATGTTTCTGTCTCCCAAACTGTACTCTAAGCTTCTTAACAATAAAAAGCATGCCCTGCCTCCACCCTGGGATTTTCTTCTTGACCATGACTGCATTAAGCCTATAAATTAATTTTGATTAAATGGCATCTTTACAATAGTCCACATTTCCAGCTAGTAACAGTCTGTTTCTCCATTAATGCAAGTCTTTTTTTTCCAATTAATGTCTAACCACATTTTGTAGTTTTCTCTAACTATAAAAACAAAATATACAGATGATAAAAAAACTTCAAATGAGTCTCTCTCTCCCCGTCACCCCAAATTTCAGTCTCACCCTTAGAGGTAACCCCCTTCCCCAGCAGTTTCTTATGTAGCTTCCATAAGAAATTCATGCATGTGCATATTTATATCAGTATAAATATCGTCTCTCCCCACCCACTTGCTTTTAAAAATCTGGGCCAGCTATCAATTTATTACCTTGCATCTGGGAAAGGAAAAATATTTAAAGGGAACAGATCCATTTTCATAGATCAGGCAATAAAGGATGAATTTGGAGCCGAGAGATAATAAACTGATATTGGGCACGGAAGCTAAACATAAGCACACTACACAAAACACAAACTACAAATCTGTTCAATAGCTGAGCAGTATTCCATTGTGTGGACATACCATAATTTATTTAACCTGTCTTTCCTCCTAGTCACTTACATTGTTTCACATTTTAACTGCAAATATGGCTATATCTTTGTACAGACATCTTTGTTTATTTTTGTAGATTCTGTTAGATAAATTCCTAGAAATGGAGTTGGTAGGTCAAAGATGATATACCTTTTAATTTTGAGTGACACTGCCAAAGAAACTGCATCCATCAACACTCCCTCTAACCAAGTGTGAGTGCCTGCTTCTCCGCATTCTTGGCAACACTGTATTTTATCAACTGTTCTTTTTGCCAGTCTAATAGTGACATATCACATTTTATCAACTGTACTTCTGTCATTATAAGCAGAACTGGGCATCTTTTCATGTTTATAAACATGTTTATATTCCTTTCTCTGTTTAAATTCTTTATTCAAATTGATTTTAAGAGCTCTTTACACATTATGAGAAAAATGGCCTTTTATTCTATTGTATGTGTTGGAAATATCTTCTCCCAGACTACGGTTTGTTATTTGATCTGATTTCTGGTATTTCGAACCACATAAAAGTTTTATATCAGAGTCATCTCTCTTATATTCCCCAACAAAACCTAGCTTCATTTTCTAAACACGAATATAATATGTTCAGTTCCTTTCAAGAGAGGTGAAGTCAGACAAGAAAATGAACAACTAGTCACTAAAAAATCCTTCCCCTGAATTTGTGAGAATTTGGGAGAGCAAACAGTTGTTAACCAAACCACTGCCCTGTGTACCCAATGACACAATTCATCGAGATGTCATCTGCAGATCCTTGAAAAGGCACATTTTCTCCTTTTGTTTGAAAAGTCCATATGCTTGTCAGTTTCCCAGAGTTCAGCAACCCTCTCTGCCTCTAGTAAAAGATGCTTTGGCTTAGCTGTTTCAAAACAGAAGTGATTACAGATGAAGATTTTGGCCCTTGCCCTGCCACAGCAGAGACTCTTCAACACAACACCCCGTTTCTTTGCCAGTTCAATAGGCAAAGAAAAGAGATTTGGTCAGTTTCCCAGAGAGACTATGGCCCAACACAGACCAAAGAGGGGGAAAAAAAAGAACGAAGCAGGTTCTCCAACTACCTACTAAAGTCCCCCAGGCAACGAACAAATGACAGATGTTCTCACAGATAACTTTTTCTCTTCTGGCACCTTCTTCTTCTTATCCTTTCCAGTAAAAGAACAGAGAAAAATGAAGTAGAAAAAAGAAACATTAAACAAATGATTTTTCTCTTCACCTCCACTGGCATAAAGTCACTTAGGTTATGGCAAGGACATTAACTCTAATTAAAAAGGTATGTCCCCCTGGGTGGCCAGTTAGCTCAGCTGGTTAGAGCGTGGTGCTAATAACACCAAGGTTGCCAATTCGATCCCCACATGGGCCACTGTGAGCTGCACCCTCCTTAAAAAAAAAAAAAAAAGTGTGTCCCCACCTCCAAATTCAGGGAAGATTTTTAACTGTATTCTATTGCATTTCACTGCATTCTAATTATACTTGGTATCTGAACATGATGATACCAAATTAATGTCTAAGTGGGATAGCTAAAAAATAACAATCAATGTGCCAACACAATGATAAGTAAAGATTCTTTGTAGGGGGTTTTATTTAACAAACCCCATACACCTGTTTGCTTATTTCTTGAGCACCTGCCACATGTCTGGGTCTGTAGATAGACTCCTTCCCTTCCAGAAGCATACAAGTCTAACGAGAGACTGAAACACGTAAAAGTAACCTGCTTTAAGTCTTTTCATGAACAAATGCGCCCCGTGCTAAGGAAAACACAGGGGGCATCATCAACCAGACAGGAAGTCAGGGGGAAAAAACCACAGGTAGGCAGTGCGTAGACTATTCCAGAGAGAAGCCTGGAAATAAAAAGGAGAGTGACGGAATGAGAGCTTAACTAAGGGTTCATTAAGAGAGAAGGAGGATTTTTTTAAGGACGAGGGCGGACAACAATGAGACAGTAGAGGAAAGCTTGAAAATAAATACGGAGGTTTGCAACTGATGGAGCAAGCAAGGTTCCCAGAGGAGACAGAAATACATACAATTCAACAAATAGTTACTAAATGCTACCTTGTGCCAGCATTGGACGAGATGGCGACAAAAGATGATTAAGAAACACTTGCTTCTAACCTTCGAGGTGCTCACAGTTCACCAAGTAAGGTAATTAACTCAACATCCAAGTTAACAGAGAGAGAGAGAGTGTGTGTGTTATGATATGGAAATTGCAAAGTACTGCTAAGTACACGGGAGGCATACCCAAGCCATGTTTGGGAAATCAAGATTTCCTGGAGGAACTGATAAGTTCGTGGAATCAAGAGCAGAGATAGAGGAAAGAAAGGAAACAGGATGAATACAAACACTAAAGGGGCTGGGATGGCAGAAAGGAACTTGTATTGAAAAACAAAATTTTATAGTTGAGAATAAGTGGGCTGATGATTAGAACCTGCAGAGTACGGGAAAAGTAGAATTCTGGGTGACATCTCCAAATTGTTTCTAAGAAAGGAATAAAAGTGAAAATTAATTAGTACATAGCTCAACACTCACCAGCTTTGGTGCAGGAACAAAGACAGAATATAACAAGGATGCCCTGGGGCTGGAACCTTGGCAGTGACACAACAGAGGACCCAACAAAGCAGGGGTGACGGTGCTCAGAGGCCAGGGAACACTACAATGGGTGACTACATACAGGGGGCAGCACGGAACTTCTAGGGTGTCTCCACGTCTTTTCCCCTCCTCCCCGGCGTTTGAGTCTCCAAAAAATCAGGCCTCTGTTTTTATTTCTATGCTCAGTTTTAAACCACATTTTGAAAAGGCACTTCTTGAAAGGCAAAGATTGGGAGAAAAATACTGAAGCTCTTAAGAGCTCCTGTCTAGCTGCCAAAGCATTGTTTTAGTCAAATGTCAAATGAAAAGAGAGAAACAGAATGATGATTTTATTTGAATTGCGTCCAATGAAAAGTAACCTCCAGCGAAACGCTGGGGCCACTTTGCTGGAAATCCTGGCATGTCGACAACAGAAATGGAAGGAGAAAATTGCATCTTCCAGAAAGCACAGTATCAAATAGGAGAAACCACAAGGAGTGATGTGCTTTCAGGTTCCTGTGGTCAGGGTCCATTTTATTCTTTGCTTCATCGTCCTGCTGAAAACGAAATTATTTTAAACAATAGTTTTTCCCTTTACAGGGGGCTTTTGGAAGTGATTAAAGGTCAAATCCCTTGTTTGAAGTAAAATTAATATATTAAATTCCAAATTTACCAAACTAAAGGTAGGGAATGAAACCAAATATAAATATATTCCAAAATGTTCAGTGTACAGTGAAGTGATGGTCCTTCCTGGTGAGATGTGAAACGGCACCCTGGATTAGCTACTGTAAATATCCAAGGAATCCAAGTTCTAAGTGTTCAGGGATTCCAGGGATCCCTGCAGCCCAGAGGTCAGTGTTATGGGCAAAAAGGGGAATAAGAAGAAGAAAACATGGGGCAGCGATCTTGGAGTTGTTAAACTACCACAAAGTACCGAGAGCCTTGACGTTATCATGCGAGTAAGTTACAGCAGCCAACAGGTTTCTAGGTTTATCACCATTTTAACCTCTTCCTTAGGAATTCTCCCTCTCTGTCTCTGTCTCTCTCTGTCTCTCTCTGTCTCTGTCTCTCTCTCTCTGTCTCTCTCTCTCTCTCTCTCTCTCTCTCTGTGTTTCACTATTTCTTTCTATTTCCCCAACTTCATTGAGTTATAACAAAACTGTATATAATTTAAGGTATACCATGTGATGATTTGATATTCCTATACATTGTGAAATGAGTAACACAAGCTACTTAACATACCCGTCACTTCACAGAGCTACCATGCTTTGTGTGTATGTGTCGAGAACACTTAAGATCTACTCTCTTGGTAAATTTCAAATATACAACACAGCATTATTAACTACAGTCACCATGCTGTTTATATTAGATCCCTTCCTCAGAAATTTTCTAACCAAGCTGAAGGCAGATATTTTCAGTAGGGCTTTCTCTTCATTCATTAATCACGTTTATTAGACACTCACTATGTGACCTGTTCCATTTCACATGTTGGGAGTTACAAGTCAAAGAGACTTTACCTCTGATTAGATTGCTTATTCTTATGTGAACAAAAGGATGAAGTGTTCTGTGTCTGGGCCGCTTTTGCTCATGAACTGAAAGCCAAGCCCCAGGTGCCACCTTGTCACTTGTGGCAACTGTCCCAGATCCTCCTTGTTCCTTCCCAACCTGCTCCCACTCTCTAACCATGCTGCCATCTCTTTTCTGACCCTTGTCTTCATGTCCCATTTTTTTATTTCACGCCCACTCCTTGAACTTAGCACTGGTGCCTACGGGCACCTTGCCTTGGCGCTCAGCCCTCCCTCAAGGACTTGGCTCAGACCCACTTCGCCATCTCAGCCCAATTCAGATGACCCACCTCAGGTGGACGCTCCTACCCGATTCATCCTCCTGAGGTGAACCCCAGCCTCCAGCGCTCGAAGAGGCAGGCACCAAGTACCTCATGGGAGCACTGGGGAGGAGTAGCGAATGCTCTCTCAGAAGGCTTTGCAGAGGAGGTGATGGCTAAACCGAGTCTCAGAAGACGAGCAGAGTGGGGACGGGTGGGAAAAGCATTCCAAACATGCGGGACGGCATGGAAGCGAAGAAAACTAATGAATGTGTTCTGTAGTCAGTCTTGTGGACGAGAACCCCTGGAGCACAATAATAAAATGTTGACTGCGCGCCTACTTTACGGGAGGCACATGGCCCAGCACAGGGCACGTAACAGAAACTCATTAAGGATTTGTGGAATAAATGCAAGACCAGCTTCATTTAATTTAAAAAGTTGTGCGTCGAAACCGGAAAATAACTTAGAATATTATCCTACTAGATGTACCAGAAACAGAAACAAAACCCCCAGAAAGTTCAGTATTACCTCTCCCGAGATAACACAGCGCCCTTCCTTCTATAATTACAGAATGACAGATGAGGCTGGAGGAGGCCTGGTCCTCTGCGCCAGAAACAGAGCCACACAATCCTGGGCCCAAAGGGATCTGGTCTTGATTAAGGATCTTTTCCTCTGTAACATTCAGTGCGGAGGGAGAAGGAAGGAGGATCTAAAAGGAAGTGGAGGCTCCCAAGCAAGATGCATTAGGGAGCTTTGTCACAGCATTTTATTAACTGTGTGAATGGGACTCTGGGAGCCCATAATCCCCGTCTTCGTTTTGGCTACTGTGTCGACGATTCACTTCAGTTCTAATCACCTTCTGTCTTTGTTTCCAGACTTAAAAAGGGTTTGGTTGAACCCTTGGTGAATTTAAGGACTCAGATAACAAAATAAGTTAAAATCAAGGCTGCACAGCTTCTTTCCTTATTACAAATGGTTCTGGGATGATTCGTCCAGTCAAACAGCCTTTGTCACAGGGGTCTGTCGATGGGGTGTGAGAACTCCTTACCTCTGAGACACTACTGAATGCGAGCATTGTAATAACGATGAAAAAGCTCTATAATCTCAGCATGATTGGAACTTAGTGCAGCCAGTTTTGTGAAGACTATGTCAAATCCCTTTCTATATACCGACTTTTATTGTGGGTTAGAGTCTGTGTCCCCTCAGGCTTCACTCATTGAAATCCCAGCATTCATCTTGTTTGGCCCCGCAAATGGGAGAGAGAACGGCATCAATCAGCATTTATGAGGTAGTACATAGCTCTGAAGCAAGTAACAAGTGGGAAAATGATGTTGGAAAGGAATCCAGAAAATTCACCTAGACGCAAAGCAGTCCTGATAGAAAACACCTGGAAATACCTTCCATTCAATCTTGGCAGACCACACTGCTGTGTGAGCTCATCTAGCTGTACCTCCCTCTCCTCATCCTACAAATTGATCTTCACTAACCTCCAGGCCACGGAAATAAAATGCACCTCCGTCTCTCTCTGCCTCAACTCCCTGCTAGCATCCTAGGTGTCTCCATCACGCGTCTAGGTTGCCCACCCAGTTCCATAACCTCCTCCATGCTAAGGACCGCCCCCTACAACTCACTTTAGCATGGTGACATCCTTAATCTTTTTTTTTTTTTTAGCAGAGCCATCCTGCTACCTGTTGGCAGCTCAGCGGCTGCTCAGCTCGGGCTGGACTCGAACCGCTGTTGCTCAGAGCTCAAACTCTTGAGCGAGCTCTTAACCAACTGAGCCACTCGGCCGGCCCTGCCATCCTTAATCTTTAACACCCAAATACCCCCAACTCAAAACTGCAAACTTAGAAATCCTGCTTCCTGTCCTTTCATCTCTCCCAGCTAGCTACCTCTTTTGGCCTTGGGTAATCTGGCAACATCTCATGATTGTTCAGATTCAACCTAAGAAGCCACAATGCCTATATGGCTATCTTCTCAGTGCCTAAGAACACCGAGGCCCCGCTAGAATCTGACTTCACCACCCGGCAGTGCCTGTATAAACTCCTTGGCCTTGGTGCACGCCTAGCCTTGGTACAGGCTATTATCCCAATTTCTCCAGCATTCCCAGTCCCAGTGTCCAGCTCCCTCCCCAAGTGACGAGCCCTGGCCAACTCCCTCCAGATCTGCAATTGCCCTCCCAGGCTCTCTACCCGTATCCAGCTTTCCTTCCTGTCCAGCCTATACCTCAGGGTCAGTCTCATCAATTAGGCTCTCATTGGCAGCATATATTACATTCTCAACCAGCTCTTGATTTACTAATCTATTCTCCAGTTCCTTGTCTTCCAAGACATCTAGAAGATTCCACCACCCAGGAATCCTTTCAGTGATTCTCTTGCAGCTCCCTTACTAGTAGCACCCACATCAATTGTTTTAAAAGTTTACCAGGTCTTCTACCCCTAACCATTCACTCTCAACAATCTCGTCTCATCCTCACCAAGAACAGAGGGCATCCGGTAGGGACTCTTCCAGCCTCGCCTCCCTCTTTTTCCTTCCTCATCTCCTTCCCACAATCTCAGGAATTAGTACCCCACCTCCCACCACCAACTCTTCCACCTGTGCTCTTGTTGTTATCCCAAACCTGCCCCTTAAATGCTTTGCCACCTTTAAAAATTACTTAACCTCTTTGTGACTCAGTTTTCTCATCTGTAAAATACAGAGAAGAGCATCTATCTTCACAGATTTGTAGTGAAGACTGAGGGAGAACACATGCACAAAGCACCTAGAACAGTGACTGGCATGTACACAAGAGTATTGTCTTTTACTGCTTCCTTTCCTTCTCATCAACCTACAGAGTCAGATCTTTACCACCCAAAACCGTAGCTGCTTATCCTCAGGCAACCCCTTTCCTTCTCTTGCTCAGCACCAAGCTTCCAGATGCCGCCACCTCTTCCTGATCCCTGCTGACTCCTTGGCTCCCTGCAGCAGGGCTTTGGCCCTCGTAATGGTACAGAACCCGCTCCCACCAAAGTCACCAGTGACGTCTAAGGGCAAATCCATTACCTCGTTTTCAGTCCACTCTGCCCTCTGAAACCACTGCCCTCCGTCTCTTCCTTGGAACTCTCCACTCGCCTCTCCTGGCTCTTTTGCTTCTGTGACTTGTCCTTCTTGGTCTCTTACACCAGCCCCTCTGCCTGCTCCCCTAAATGCAGGGGCTGCTGGTTCCACCCCATGGCTTTCCCCTCCTCCCCTAAAGATAAGCTCATCTCCTCCCACAACTTGGACAATGCCTGGTATGCTAGTGATTCCTCATTCGTTCCTCACCCAGCCTCTCTTCCGTGCTCTATCTGCCTGTTGTCGCCACCTAGTTAACCCAAGAGAGCCTCAAACTCAACGTGTCCGAACTGAGGTTACCACTTTCCCCAAAGCTCTTCTTCCTCTGAATTTCTTCAACCCAGCTCCCTGCTTCAAACCCTTGGCAGTGTGCTGGGCAAAGGGCACAATTCTAGAAAATTTAGTGGCTATCTGTGACCTGTGGGTAAAGAGAAATGGGTTAACCCTGTATTTATGGACATGGATTCCAAGTGTAAGAATCGTTCATCAAAAATGGGATAGGGGGCCGGCCGAGTGGCGCGATGGTTAAGAACTGGCTTGGGGGCCGGCCAAGTGACTCAGTTGGTTAAGAGCTCGCTCAAGAGTTTGAGCTCTGAGCAACAGCGGTTCGAGTCCAGCCCGAGCTG
>NW_017731491.1:1297023-1313635 GCF_001890085.2 Hipposideros armiger | reverse complement strand
CATGGCTGCTCAGCTCGGGCTGACTCGAACCACTGTTGCTCAGAGCTCAAACTCTTGAGCGAGCTCTTAACCAACTGAGCCACTCAGCCGGCCCTATCTTTGGGTTTCTTTATCCTCGGTCTTCTCTACTCACAGGGCCCTCTTCTTATGTATCTAGTGTATGTCCCCAGGGGGTGCTATTACAGTGTCTAGCATAGAAGAATAATGAAACTAGCCATTTAGAGAGTGCTAAACCTTTTACATGCACCATCTGATTTAACCCTCACAAGAACTAGGTAGGCACCTGTTATCTCCAGTTAGCAGGTATAAGTGAGGCTAGCCAGGAGCTCAACAATGTTTCCGAATGACTTTACATTGTGAATGGTGACGGCTATTCAGCCTTAAAGAGACCCTCCATAAGGCCAAGGTCACTATGGAGACAAAGCCTCCTGGCCATTCCCACACACGAAATAAAACTTTGAAATACCCTGGCAACTTCTTCCCATGGGATTCCCAGGCCTCCTGCATGGAGCGTGCTTAATACATCCCCACCTTTTGCTGCTCGATCCCAGAAATCAGGTGTCTTCATCTTTGGGGGTCTCTAGAGTCTTACCCGATGACTGCAATACTAGCTATTGTTTCATAGACTAGTAAAGGCTGAGAACTTCACTCACAAAATCTCTCCTCAGCATTTCACCAATTAAAAGCTCAACTGGATGCAATGGATACTCTTGGAGGAAAATATAAAAGACAAAAATTAACTTAAGAAGTAAACTACTTCAATATAACAATAATCATGGAATATCTATGCATTATTATCAAACTACCATGTACCTAGGGGGCCGACCGAGTGGCTTGCTGATTAAGAGTTGGCTTGGGAGGGCGAGCTCTGAGGCGCAGGGCCGCTGGTTCAGATCCCACATGGGCCAGTGACACTGCACCCTCTACAGCTAAGATGGTGAACAACAGCTTGACCTGGAGCTGGGCTGCCGTGAGTCACTGGTGACGGCATAGGCTGCAGTAGGCTGCCATAAGCTACCATGAGTGGCCGGTAGCCAGCATGAGCGGCCGGCAGCCGACGTGAGCCGCCATAAGCCGCCATGAGCAGCCGTCCAATGGCCGGCAACCGATCTGCCTCACCTGGGAAGAGCGCAATGATAATACCAACATGGGCCAGTGAAGCGACATTCTCCACAACTAGACTGAAGAACAAAAGGACAGCAACTTGTCTGTTCCCCTTCCGCGATTCCCCAGTGCTGTTCCCTCCCTCCAATTACCCCAATGAAATCCATATATACTTTGAAAAAAAGAAAAAATTACCACCTGCCCAAAAAGACATTGGGTTCAGACAGATTCACGGGCAATTTTTCAAACCTCTAGGGAACAGAAAATTATCATGCTATCTAAACTATTCTAGAGCCCAGGAAAAGGATCATGGCTGAGGGTTACTTTTTTCTTTATTGTTTTCTGTGTTTTTCTGAAACTCCTCATAGAGCACTTATTACTTTAATAATTAGAAACACTAAACCTATTGGACTTACAGCAAATTTTAATAAGAAAACAATTATTCTGCCATAAGAAAAGATGAAATAGTATCATTTGCGACAACATGGATGGATCTTGAGATCATAATGCTAAGCGAAATAAGTCAAACAGAAAAAGTAAAGAACCATATGACTTCACCGATATGTGGTATATAAAACTGAAAACAACAAAAGAACAAGAAAAACAAATGAAGGAACAAAACTCATAGACACAGATAACAGTTTAGTGGTTACCATAGGGTAAGAGGGGGCAAGTGGTAGATGAGGGTAAAGGGGATCAAATATATGGTGATGGAAGGAGAGCTGACTCTGGGTGGTGAACACACAATGTGATATACAGATGATGTATTACAGAATTGTGTACACCTGAACTCTACATAACTTTGCTAACAATTGTCACTCCAATAAACTTTAATTTAAAAAAAGAGAACAATTATGGATTTGTACAGTTTTCTCTAAAAGAAGTAAATGAGCTTTTATGTATAATCTGAAGTGAGCGAAAATTGGAAAATGAAATGTCCAACAATGTGTTCATTCATTCACTTTTTGTCTGCAGACCTCCAACAGGCCAGACAGTGTTAGGTACTGGGAATAAAACGGGGAGCTAAACACACACAGTACCCATCCTCATGGAGTTTATACTCTTCTGAGAAGACAGACATCAAATAGTCCCCAAAACACATGTGTTACAAATTCTGACGAGTGGTATGAAATAAATATGTAGGTTACAATGAGAATACATACAGGACTGGAAAGAGGGCCTTATCTGGGGGTCAGGAATGATGGGACATCAAGCAACTGTTAAAACTAATGAGGTACTGATGCATCTTTGAGGACATAGGAGAATATCTATGATAGAATAAGTAAAAACTACAAAGCGGTATGCACAATTTAGTCCCCCTTTTGTATAAAAGTTACATTCATACAGAAAAAAAAAAGGCTGAAAGGATATACACACACAGTAAAATGCAAAATGTTAGCAGTAGGGAGATTTAGGGTTCCTGTTTTCTTGGGCTTCTCTGTAGTTTCCAAATTTTCTAAAAGATCTTATATTACTTGTCTAATATATTTTGTGAAAGCCTCATTCCATTTTTTAAATTCTCTTTTATCGTGGTAACATATAAACATCATAAAATTGTAACGATTTTTAAGCCTACAATTCTGTGGCATTAAGTATTTCATTCAAATTATTCTGTAACTATCACCACCACCCACCCACCTCCAGAACTTTTTCATCTTCCCAAACTGAAACTGTGCCCACTAAACACTAATGCACCATACCCGCTCCTCCCAGCCTCGGGCAACCACTAAGCCTCATTTGATTTTAAAATGCCAACATTCAAAGACCAAGCCTTCTTCACCCTTAAAGTGTAAATTACCTTCATCTGCCAAACTCCCATCACTAGAAACGACTGCCCAAGTAAGGCAGGCAGGCGCTCGAGTTTTATAGAGCTGGGAGACAGGTCTAGGTGGCAATTTTGGACAGAGGACGGGAGGTGTGATGGTAGGAGGAGATTCCAAAACAGATGGGAAGGCAAACGAACTGCTTTGCTTTGAAGTTTGGCCCAGGGCCCTGGGAGCAGCCAGTGTATTCAGCTGCGAGGACTAACCAACCATAAAGTAACCCTCTGCTTCTTTCAGTTCAACACCGACTGAGTCTGGCTGCTAAGAGGCGCATGCGTGCGCACAATGAAGGATGGTAGGGAAGAGAGAGAGAAATTTAAACGTCAAAGAATGAGGCCTCCCAGGAACCAAATGCAGGAATTTCCCTCACAATGGTCTTGACAGCTGTCCATGTAGCACCTGCCTGGACACATCCACGGACAGGGGTGCAACAGAGCCCTGACATTCCAGAAAAGAGCAACCGGACAGCTTCATAAATCCCCAAACCCATAAATACAGAAAGGGCTGTAGAGGCTTCTGGCTTTTTCTTGATTTTTTTTTTTAAATGTCTCACCTCCCACTGCAAGTTAACCCCCTTTTCAACCTTCTTCAAAACCCTCTATCACCAGAAAAAAAAATCTGTCCTGGCTCAAGCCACTGCTAAAATTTTCATGAACTTCCTATTTTCCCTATGAAGTATATGGTGGACTTATTCCCAGCACAGCGAAATTCATCATCTAGTCTTTAATTTATCCAAAACTCCTTTTTCTTTTCTTTTTTTTTTTTTTTTTTGGCTAAGACCTATCCCTTTTCTGGACATCTTGCTTTTTCTTTCCTAACATCATTAATACTAGCAGCTGATTTTCTTTCCAAAAGAGCCATTTTTTTTCACCAAGAAAGTTTTGATTAAAGGTGAAAACCAAACTACAAATCAAATCTGTGTCTCAGCAAAACTACAAATTACTACCTGTCAGGAACCTTTGGGATCCCTTGAAGCTCTCAAAAAACCAGGACAGTGTTACATCTGCATATTCTAAGAATATACTATCTATTTGGCTTTTTCCCCTCCGTCCTCTCTTTATTAACAGCAGCATTCCACGTGTTCTTGGGAACCTGGTTCTAGGTAATGAAAAGGCCTGCTCTGAAATACGTTTGCCCATCTTTCAACCCAGTGCGGCCAGGAAAATGTTTATAATAACCCTGGAAGGTGCATGGGTGATCTGATGGAGGGCTGGAAGGAGTACAGGAATCGGAGGTGAAAGAAAAAAAGGTAGTGGGGGTTTGGGCTTATCTGGCTGCAGGGCAGCAGTAAGGGTACTTATGTGGGAAGCTTTGCATGCCAGTCAGAGGGCACCAGGCTCTCGGGGGCAAAGGGCAGAGGCAGGCAAAAAGGAGACAGGCTATAACGAACAGGGGTGAAGCTAATTTCAAAATATCACCCTATGGAGATAGCCCTGCCCAACCCGTCACCAGCTGTCCTTTCATTACTCAGGTCTGCGCGTAATGTTCCTTCGTGCTACACCTATTGTAGAATCTCACTAGCCGGAGAAGTCAAGATTAACAAAGTGAACTCCTCTGAGAAGCTGGGCTGGTGCTGGTTAAACAGGAAGAGGGGAAGAGAAACATCATAGGTAAAGGTAAACCACAGGCGGTGAGCTTGAAGTACACCCTGGCCAAAAAATCTGGAAGGCTTGTTTATTTCCCAGGACTATTGTAAGGAACTAATGAGAATACAGATAAAGGTGTTCAGTAAATAAAGTGCTATACAAACGGGCTTCTACAGAGGGTGCCAAAAACATGTATACACATTTTAAGAAAGGAAAAAACTGTATTAAAATTGTAATATTCGGACTGGCCAAGTGACTCAGTTGATTAAGAGCTTGCTCAAGCGTGCAAGCTTTGAGCAACAGGGTTGATTCCCACATGGGCCAGTGAGCTGCACCTGAGCTGAGTTGCTGCTGAACTGCCAACAGGTGGCAGGATGGCTCACCTGGTGAGGGCACATGCTCTTAACAACAAGGTTGCCTGTTTGAGATGGTGGGCTACACCTGCCCGCAACTAAAGACTGAACTCAGCACCTTGAGCTGAGCTGCAGGGAATAGGGTGCACGCTCTTAACAACAAGGCTGGCGGTTCAACTCCCGATGGGATGGTGGCTACGCAGCACCTTGAGCTGAGCGGCGCAACTGGACTTGGAGATGAGCTTGCTGCGCCCTCCACAACTAAGATTGAATGACAATAACTTGGCTGGTCCCCCTCCCCAATTCCCCAACATTGTTCCCCTCCCCCAATTCCTCAATTTAAAAAAAAAATTGTAATATTCAATATACGAGTATACCCAAATATACAAGTATAACAAAAGATGAATACAAGTCATGTTTGACTTCTGCAATTACAAGAGGTGCTCAAAATAGTTACCATCAGCATAATTTTAATACAGTTTTTTCCTTTTTCTTAAAATGTATATACATTTTTTGGCACCTTCTGTGTTAAAGAGCTTGGTGAGCACAGAGCATGGAAGTGGGGATCCTAATGGCTCAGCACTTCTTTAAAAAGCAACACCTGGGCCGGCCGAGTGTCTCCGTTGGTTAAGAGCTGGCTCAAGAGTGCGAGCCCTGAGCAACAGCGGTTCAATGCCCGGCCCGAGCTGAACTGCCAACAGGTGGCAGGATGGCTCAGCTAAAAACAAAAAACAAAAAAAAACAGCGACACCTCTAACTAACTTCATACTTCACTTCAAAAGTGAGTGTATTGGGGGAAAGACAGTATACGTGGAATTCCTGACTTCATAGAAAAAGCATCCATGAGATTTTCTCCATGGAATCCCGTGGACAACACGGAGCCTTGAGGACCAGGTAAGGTGAGCTGGTAAGTGGCTGAACCAACAGCCTCCCAAGTGCGAATTCTTGGATGAATATTAACCCAGAGGGAAGTTTCTCATGGTGTTCTAAACGACTCCAGTCTAGCCATGCAGCTCAACATTATTATTCTTAATTCCTTTGAAAAAAAGGATTCGGGGAATATTATTCACACATACAGATATCACAAGGGGGTGTGGCTCAGGGGTAAAGCATTTGACTGCAGATACCCCTAAACTAGGAGAAGGCAACACTATAATCAGTTTTGTAAATGCAATATTCAGAAGAATTTTTATGAACTGCTTGCAATTTACACGTAATCCCCATATGTAAAGCAGAGGCCTTCAACTGGTGAACTGTGTATATGCTTTGTTTGGCTTGCCTGATGTTAAGAAAAAAATTTAAACGGGCTAACAGCATGTAAAAATTAGCTGGTTTCACATAAAAATCCAGATTTTTAAGCTTGAAGAAGTAGCAGGCCTCATTCCTGCAAGGCAACGTCTGCCAAGGGGGCGTCCTCCTTGGACCGGCCTCTGTTTTGGGCACCCGCACAGCCCACTTCATCCGCCTGGCCCATAGTGGCATTTGATTAGTGATTCCTGCAGTCAAATGTTGGTTCATATTCTCCCATGTGTCCAACTTACAGATTTTTTGGATTGTGCATTAAACTCCAATTCAAATTTTTCTTACTTTCAGGCTTTGCAGGTTTTGCTCCTGTGGCAAGATCCAATATCTGATCACAAGTTCATAATAATAACCTGGACACGCAGAACATCTCAGTTTTCAGTGTGCTTTCCTATTCTTTGGTTTATTGAATCTTCCCAATACTTCAGGAAGTCTGAGCTTATTGTCTGTATTATAAAAGAGATCAACTAGCTAACAGGGGCCAAAGGCAAGATCTGAACTCAGGACTTGGGTTAAATCTTCATCCACCATTTCCCACCATTCCATGCATCCCTCAACCCCTGATTCCAGGCTGGCCCAGCTGGGGGAAGATTTAAATCCTGACTGTAAAGCTGCTGGGCTGCTCTGGAAACAGGACAGCAGTTGGAATCCTTACTTTACTTCCTTTTTTTAATCTTCTTTAAAAAGCCCTATAGTAGTGTTTAATCCAAAGACAGCTGATTCTCATTTACACTTAACCTGTGTTGAACTCACATACTAAATTTTAAAGCTCTGCTCTTGAAAATGCATTTTGCTCTTTGAGATCTCCTTGGCAACACTCATAATTGGTATCTGGGCTACAAAAAAAAAGAAAAGAAAATTGGATCCAATCAGTGACTGGAGTTAGAATAAAACCCAATTGGAAACTCAACTCAGTCAAGTTCCAGGATGACAGCTGTGTAGCAGACCCAGGGAACAACCTGTCTGGAAAGGAGGAGGACTGGAAAGTCCCAGGAAAGGGGGGCTCTCCAAGGTAAAAGGGGGACTCAATAGAATACCTGAATGACTCGAGTTTTGGAGGCAAAAATTTGAGGACATAGTCAAATAATACAAGGGGCGGGGAGGGGAAAGGCAATTATAAACTTCAGGAAAAACAAAAAGCTGCACAAAAAACAATGTACTCATAATCTACCACTTGAATTTGCCCTGAACAACATTTACAAATTTTTTTAAAACTGCAAACAGCATGAATTTCAACCTGCACACAAAGCATGAATCACAGTTATATAACAGAATGTAAATATCACCAACTTTGATAAAGTAAAAATTAAGGGAGAGAAAACGGGTGGGAGGGAAAAGAGAATTAAAGGGCAGAGTAGAAAGATACCAACATTCTCAAATCATTAAAAGTCTTTACTGAAGGACAAGAATTAAAGGCATAAGCATGTTATTTAGAGCTAAAAGTGTACTCAAGAGAACCATAAATAGTGATCTATTCATATGAAGAGAACCAGGTAGGTAAGCAGGTCAAGGTTGGTTTAAGCTAAATAGTCATCTATCCTACCAGAAAAACAATAATGTTGAAAAAGGACTGACAGAGAAATAGCAGCAGGAACATATATTCTGTAAAGATATGGATGTAATTACCAGGATTAAAAAAAGGAAAAAAGCCACAACACTTAAAAATGGTAGCTTTGGGCCGGCGGAGTGGCATGCTGGTTAAGAGCTGGCTTGGGACACCAGCTCTGAGCAGCAGGACCCTGGTTCGGATCCCACATGGGGGCCGGTGACACTGCCCTCTACAGCTAAGATGGTGAATAACAGCTCGACCTGGAGCTGGGCTGCCGTGAGTCGCCAGCGATGGCGTAGGCTGCAGCCTCTGCTGCAGTGGGCTGCCATAAGCTACTGTGTGTGGCCGGCAGCCGGCGTGAGCAGCTGGCAGCCAGTGTGAGCTGCCAAGAGCCGCCGTGAGCCCCCGTCCAATGGCCCGGCAAATGACTGCCTCACTCGGGAAGAGCGTAATGATAATACCAACATGGGCCAGTGAAGCAACGTCCTCCACAACTAGACTGAAGAACAAAACGACAGCAACTTGTCTGTTCCCCTTCCCCCGATTCCCCAGCACTGTTCCCATACCCCCAATTCCCCAATAAAAAATCTTTAAAAAAAAAAAAAAAAGAAAGAAATAGGAAGAAACAAAGATTACTTTTTATTATAAGCCTATGTACACTGTTTGACTTCTTTTTAGCCATATATTATTTAATTTAAAAAAAATTTAATCTACTTGGAAACCTAGGAAAAAAGCTAAGACAAAGATTATCTGAAAAGTGTGTCTCCCTACCTAGCTCCCAACCAATGTCACACGGTTTTGTCCAGAGCAGCAGCAGTTTTTAAAGTATGATCCCTGGACTTAACCATCAGCAGCATCAGCAGTTATCACCTGAGAACTAGTTAGAAATGCAAACTTGGGGGCCCCACCCTAGACCTACCTAGTCAGAAGCTCTGGGGTGGGGCCCAGGAATCTGTGTTTTAACAAGTCCTCCAGGTGATCCTGAGGCTGACTCAGGTTTGAAGACCAAAACTCTGGCAGTTTTGGGTGCTATCATCTTCTCAGCTAAAGTGTTAACTATCCATTATGGCCATTTCAGGCGAAGGCCTGAGCCCCTAAGAAAAGAAGCAATTTAAAAGACTCTCTAGAACTAGTTTCCCAAGGGCCAAGGCCAGAGAGAGGTGACGCCTGCCTGCCCTGCGTGAGTTCTGATGGGAGCCCCAGGGAAGCCCTCGTCACCTGAAGAGGCTTCTGAGAGGTACCCATTTGCCACTGCCATCAGTGGCAGTGAGTGGACTGGGTGACCCCTTGGCTGAGCAGCTGAGTAGGTTGGAAGTGCCTTGTGGCTGGCTTTGCATAAGTCATCTGCTATTATAAGGATGCAAGAGGCCCTTCACTTCTGGCTCCTGACATTCTGAACAGAGCTCTCAAATATCCTTTAGCTATTTCTGACTCAAAATAGACCAAAGTGCGAGTGGCGAAGCAGTATCTTGCATCCTAATGCATTCTGATGATGGGCTCCAGGATGTGTGCTTTGCCAGCTTCTCATTTCTGCTTCTGTTTGGAGGGAATCAGAGCACCAAGAGGGTAGAGAACATTTCACGGCTGCCACCACTTCCCTCTACAGAGCCCCAGACAGACACAGCAATCAGACAAAACCTCAGAATCCTTCTTAACACTCAGCTCCCAAAGCTACTACTAATCAATCAATGTGAGCAGACAAAAGGAACTTTATCATACCTGGCTCAGAACACAGAGCGTTTTGCCATTAACAGAAGCCCCAAAGGATGACACTGTTACCCTAGAGTCTCAGTAGGGACAGATGACTGCCATTAATGATTTATCATTTTCTGCATGTTTTCCTTCTTAGGGTAATGAATTTTACAAGCTTATTACCAGCTTCATGAAATAGGACTCATTTCCATTTTTCCTAAAACAGCTTTGCTAGAATCGAGGTCCAGAGGTTGGTGGGCTGATCTGTGGGCCTAACCATCCTTCATAAGATAAAGTTGAAAAGTTCCAGAAGCCAATTGAGAACTGTTCTGAGTCCCACGTGAACACAGACAGAGCGATCTAAAATAAAATGTTCAGTCCTGTCTCCCTTCCTTCAAAGTGCTTCTAATACAGTTTGGAAAGCAAAATGAAAAAACACAAATAAACATACGCGTGTCAAATTGCTGATGAGAAAATAACACCAGAGTTTCCAAAAAGGAACTATATGCGAGTTAGAGGAGGTTTTATGGGGGCACAACTGGATTTGGACAGGCAGAGAGTAGAAGGGAAGACATTCCAGGTGGGAAGAACAACCAGAACAAAGAGAGGAAAGTGTGGGGTAAGCCTGCTGTGCAGGGAATGTAAGGAGATGCTTGCCTGCCAGGGGGCTGCCTGCTGGAGAGTGGTGACAACTGAACCTGGACTTGGGATGGGGCAGCACCCAGCATGGAGGGCATGGGCACAGCAGGAAACTGAGAACCACTGCTCTAACGAGTCACTGAGTGAATATGTATTTAAGAAAGATTAGTGCCAAGTTGGACTACAAAGCACCAGCTGCAAAGCAAACCACAAGGGGGGGGAAAAAATTAGTGCCACAGCATAAGGGATAAATTGAGGTTTGGGAAGGTACTTTCTCTTGAAGACATAGATTTATGTTCTACTTTCTTAAGTCTTCTCTGGGTACAATGACACTGAATAGTCTGTTGTCTCTCCCTGCCTGCCATCCACAATTCAAGGAATTCAGACCACCCTGCTGCCACTCTCTCCTACTACCTCTATCAGTCCTACCAGTCTGCCTCTTGCCACTGCACTCAGCATCATGAGGAGCACAGAGGCTCCTCTAGGTTCCCTGAGGGCTGGGAAATCGCTGAGGGATGTAGCACAACCCATCCATGAATAGTGAATTACAGTGGCAAGAGGGTATGACAGTGAAGAGTGTGGGCTTGGTGTCAGCCTGCCTGGATTTTAATCCCAGCTGCATCACTCACCAATCTGATATCTTACAAAAGTTACCTAACCACCCTGTGCCTCAGTTTCCACATCTATAAAATGAGGCTAATAATAGCACTCACCTCATAGGCTTGTTACCAGTATGTAGCTCAAATAAATTAACACGCGTAAAAATTAAAACAATGTCCCACACATAGTAACTGTTCATTAAATGCAGCTATCGTCAGTATATTTATTACCCATATATTAACTATACTAGTTTGAAGGTTAGTTTTATGATTTCTTTCAAGTCAACCAGTACACTAGTTTTTCTTAGAAAATCTAAACATCTCCCATCTCTCAAATTCAGAAATCCACATAACCACCTGAAGTTCATGTAAAATTTTGGAGCCAAAGAGAACTTAGGCATTACTCAGTCCAACTAACTCCCTCTTTTGAAGGTGAGGAAGCAGAAAAGACTCAGAAAGGCTGTTTGTCAGGGGTTAGTCAAAATTTTCTTTCAATTGATTTGAACTGTCCAAGATCACAAAGGAAATTAGAGATGAAGCAGCAAGGGCCCCTTCTTTAGCCATGCTGTTTCAATCTTCATGACCACTTGCAATAGTCCCTTCCCACCAACTTTAATATTTACCGCCTTAATCCCCAGGAGGACTAAAAATTCACCCGTTCCTCTAAAGTTCCAAAATGCAAGATAATTTGGTGCCACCGGGACCAAGACACAACATAACCAATCACATAAAAGGTATTCGGTATTTCTGGTACGATTTTGTGTTTCAGATTGCAGTCACTGTTGACAGAAACCAACCTTTGCATCTAAAACACAAAACCATTCTAACTGGTGAGTGTGCATCCTCAGACTGAAGCAAGGCACCTCTATTCTTTGGGAAAACAGCTTGGCAAGGGAGAAAATCTGATTAATAAAAAGATAAGCAGCCAAGAAATAAATTCAATGACTGCTCACAGAGAGAACACAAGAGAAAGAATGGGGAGTGACTCGGAGCTCACAAGGTGAGAAGGACAGAGAGCTTTAAGGATAAAAATGGGGGAAGGGAAAGAACTAATCTTCTAATATTAGACTCACCACATGCTCGATTGCCAAATCCCAGCCATAACGAGGGCCCCTGCGCTGCCCACGACTGCCGGGCAGCCTTCTGCTTCAGGACTATGCACGAATGCCAAAGCAAATCCCATCCTTCTCCACTCCCCACAGCAACACAAAATTACTCACAGGGCTTATCTTGACATGTCCTTTCATCTTTGCCTCCCACTAACTTAAAACAATGCATTTTTTAAAAAATTCAAGATCCCTACAGTAAATCCAGATCCCTATTAGTCACAAAGCTGTTTATCCTGAACCCTACGTGGTCAGTCGGGGAAATATGCCTTCGTTTAAGCTGTTTTTAATAGAAAATAATAATACTAATAAATAAAAGCCTACATGAATCCCAGAACACTATCAATGTGGACAAAATTCACAGGTTCCGATGCAAGCAGCCAAGGTCCTCAGGCCTCGAGCACAAACATCCCCTTTATTAATTGAAAAATAAACAACTGGGGGGAGACATGGGTGCAGGCCTCACTACGCAGTTTCACAAATGACATGCTGTTCTCGAGCTCCCATTTATTTTTAAGCAGGCATTTTATGTTTTAACTTCATGGTTATAAAAGTAATTAATGCTGACTACAAGAAATGCAGTTAGTACAAGAAGAAGAAAACCAGGGGTTCGCTTCTCAAAAAGTTCTGGAATTGGCGGTCAGTAAAATCCCAAGTCCAGCCAAATTCCAACCCAAGTTAAGGACATTCTTCTAACCCGTTTCCAAGCTGACTTTCTAGTTGGACAGTCTTCATTTGCTGCCACTCATCGTTGCTCCATTTTGCAAACAGCCCCAGGACTCCACCCCAATTCCTAAATTTCTGGGGATTCTCTGGCAAGAAGTCACCACCCCTCCTATATTATGTGGTCTTTGGGACAGCCCCAAATCCCCTCAGCTTAAAAGCACTGAGAGGCGGGGGCTACCACTGGACGACTGTGCGGACAGGATAAGGAGCAACCAGAGGCTATTTTGTGGGTAGCCAACCAGGCAATGAGGTTTGGGAAACAGCAATTCTTGGAAACTGAGAGCTATGAAATCGGGTTGCGGGTATGGCTGGAGGAAAGCTCAAAAAGCCCTCGAACCTTCTGGCCAAGGCAGAATACAGAGCACTCTGGAAAATGAGAGGTGATGATGTTAAAAGATCTGGTAAGGTGTGAAAAGGACAAGACACCAGCTTTGGGATCCATGAAAGGCTGCAATTAATGAACTTTCTGATCAATGAGCTATGCACTGGTTAATGCAATATGTATTTATTGAGCGCCTACTGTGCATATGACTCTGAGCTGTGCAGAACACGACCATAACAGAAGTAGCTTACTCTGATAGAGGTCTGGGACAAAATGCTATTAATGTAGGTATTCACTGTTGTAGTTCTTCAGAAAACAGAGCCGCCTTTCATACCACGCTAGCCACACGAGGGTCTGCTTAGCGTCCTTAGAACTTACCCAAAATAAAACCTGCAGCCCTGCTGCCACGAGCTACACTATCCTGAGTCCCCCTCCTGCTTACATCAATTGTCCTCCAAAGAATGGCTGCGGTCCCTCCATATCACTAGCATGCCACGCATTATTCAGCCTATGGAATGAAGACACGCACGCAGGTGTCACACCATTCACTACAGGACCTGGCTAACGCTATCTTCTCTCATTAGAACCCAAACCATTCTCCATTACAAACCCTTCCGGTTTTGTTTTACCTTTTTCTTCCCCTTAGAGTGGAAGAGTTGCCCTCTGTCTGAGCAGCTGTGCCTGCCTTGGAAAGTGACTGCATGACAAGTGTAACATGCTGTAATCCTTGTGCACCGTTCAGACCAGGGCTAGCATTTGACCCAAGTAAAGCCCCTCCTGTCAGTGGACACACTGTGCGCCTGGGCCCAATGATTCTTTGCTTCCACACCTCCCAGTCCCCAAAAGTGACCAGAACACATCAGACTGCTGTGGAAAAAATGGACCTAGATGAAAAGCAGTCAGCTGGAGGGAACAGTGAGATGTGTTGGCTTGCCTCCTTCCTAGAACGCCAAATCCCGGCCATGCAAACAGCAAGGAAAGAAAGATGCTGTGGACCCCTGATGTAAAAGGCATATGGAACCCCAGGCAGGTATCAAGGCTGTTGGCTAAAACAGTTTGCAGAATACATTGCCTTATAATAGATCCTCCTCCCCCAACTTGCAGGTATATATGAAACACTTTACAAAGCCATTACAGTTCACATTAATGTATCTAAACTCAGCTTTATTGAAAAAGCAAAAATGATATAAAATTGGGAAATTTAGAAAAGGCAGGACATGTGTTCACCATCACAATACTTACTGATATAAAAGAGACAGAAAATAATCCTTTCCCTCTGGTAAATGTACGCTAATTTTTAGGGTTGTTAGAACCATTAAAGAGCTAATATGTATGAGCACTTAAAACAGTGTTCAGTACAAAGTGAGTGCTCTGCAAGTTGGTTAAGGAAGAAAAAAGAAATAACATTTGTAAATGCTCTAGTTTGGTATGACACATTTAACAAAAAATTTTCTGTGGCCCCAGACAGTCAGAGTTTATGAGGGACCTGTCCATAGCCTCCAGGGGCTCCAAAACGGAGCAGGAACCCAGGGCTCGAGCCACGGGGGCTCTCTGGCTAGGAGGCTCTGGCATGGGGCCAGCCACCTTTTCAGGTGAGAGCCTGGCCAAGCATCCTAGACGGGGCTGCCTTTCACTGAATTACCCTTGCTAGCTTGTGGGGCTGTTCAATTAGAGCTCTCTAGGCCTGTGGCTGGGTAAATACTTAAGTGAATGAAAGCTTGAGATTTGTCAAGACAGACATGTAATTTTAAAAGCTGACCCTTCAATATATATATACAATGAGATATAGAATATTTGAACACTGATTAGATACTTGATATGAAGGAATTATTAATTTTGAGGTGCAATGAAAGTATTGGTTCTTTTTCAAACCGTTGTCTTTTATAGATACCTTTTGTTTAAATATTTATGGTTGAAATGATAAAATGTCTGACATCTGCTTCAAAATGATGGGGAGGTAGGGTGGAAGAGGGTATAGTTGAAAGAAGATTGGCTATGAGGTGATCATTGTTGCAACTGGATGATGGGTATATGGGGGTTCATGATATTACTCTGAAATATATATTTTTTTTTAATTTAATTTTTTTTTAGCTGAGCCATCCTGCCACCTGTTGGCAGCTCAGCTCGGGCCAGGACTCGAACCGCTGTTGCTCAGAGCTCGCATTCTTGAGCGAGCTCTTAACCAACTGAGCCACTTGGCTGGCCCCTGAAATATATTTCTATATAGTTGAAATTCTCTGTAATAAGAAAAAAAAATGGTGTTGTGGGTTTTTGTTTTGTTTTTTAAGGAAAAAAAAGGAGACGCATGGCTAAAAAAGATAACCCAGGCATTTCAGAGAGGGGAGTGGCCAGAGGCGAGCCCCTGCTTTGAAGAACTTCGGAAACAAGAAATACCTCAAGAAAACCACCAGTCAAAGATCACTACACAACGAATACTGAGGTAGCACTTTAAGGAAAAAGTTAGGGGTGGGGGGGGTGCAGAAAAGAAAGAAAAACTGAAATATTTGCTATTATCAAGGAGAACATATGTTCTTCCCGGATTAGTGCCAGTTAAACCTCATCTCCTTCCAAACACGTACACAAAGTTCCTGGGGTCTCTCCTCACCTCCCCCTCGCACAAGGCACTTGCACCAGACAATTTCTCTCCTCTCTGCACAGATTCCAGGAAGGTATCCTGGAGACAGACATCAAAGGAATGAGAGCAGGCAAGCCCAGAACAGGTCATGCTGTCAGAGGGAGGCTAGGAGCCACATGAAAAGCAGAGAATTCACAGGGCATTCCAGTATTATCATTATCTTTATTATTATTATTTTTAAAAGAGCTCAGAAATGTCTTTGGTTTTAGTTTTGGTTTAAGGACAGCTACCTCAGGGGGAACGCCTTTGAAGTCACACAGCCTAGGGCAGCTCTCAGCCAGCCTGGGAACAATGAATGGTGCGCCCAGTAGAAAATAACAGGGATCCACGCTGGCTTAGGGTTAGTCTCTCTTCACTAAATACTAACCCAGAAGATTGATGCTTGGTATAAGGACATGAAAGAGGAAAGGGAATCACTGCTAGATATAAACAGGGTAGCTGGGGCCAGCTTTGAAAAAGCTACCAAGGTCAGATTTGCAATTGCCCTCCTGAAGAGAGCCATAGTATATAGAGATTCAGCAAACGAGACCTTGGTGGAACCTCTTTCATGACCCCTTACTTAGAGGGGCAAGGACTGGAGGACAAGAGGGGCCTGAGACATAGAATAAGCATTTCCCTTCGACTGTTTACTGCTCTAGGAAGCAGTACTTGAAAAGGCTGGGGACAGAGCTCCATGCGGTATCTACAGCAGGTCAGCAAGAGCTGCCAGGATGTGACAAAACAGGTGGGCTGACCGCAGTCCCAGTTGACAGCAGGAATTCAAAAAGGAAAAAGCCCCAAGCATGAAGCTGTCCCCATCTCAGCGGCTCCAGCAAACAGAAGGAAGAAAACAGAGAGATGTTCCTGCTGGAATGGCCCATGTGTCTAGGGTCTTCCCACTCCCACTGAGATACTGAAGGGCTGAAATAGTGACATACGTTTATACTAACAAACTCAAGATCTGAAAGGAGATTCTGTTGGCAACAAGGCAGACAGAGCAGAACCAAGTAGAAATTACACACCCTGCCTGTGGGTAAATATAGGACCTGGGGCCGGCCGAGTGGCACAGTTGGTTAAGAGCTCGCTCAAGAGTTTGAGCTCTGAGCAACAGCAATTCGATTCCCGGCCCGAACTGAGCAGCCGCTGAGCTGCCAACCGGTGGCAGGATGGCTCAACTTAAAAAAAAAAAAAAGGGGG